>NC_031984.2:36228385-36255376 GCF_001858045.2 Oreochromis niloticus
AACAGGGTGATTCCCAAAGTGCGTCTCAATAAACAGAGACTCTAAAACCAGAACACAAAGATAAAGTTGGAAGATCAAAGATTAAGGTTTGTGTTTTTATAGCACGACGTAAACTGTCCCCTTGTCTTCTAGGCCTTGGCATGCGTACCTTAGAAGTCAGATTATACATTAGTCATACTTCCAAAAACATTTTGAATTCCATTTATAACTGAGATGTCAAGCTGATATCAGACATCTTATGCTCACCTGGAGCATGTATCCCCAACTTCAAAACCTTACGGTGTCAAATTCACAAGCCCAACATGGGCTCATTCAACACAGGGGCCAGAAGTGCATGTCACCCTTTACTGACACACTGTAAATAAGTTCAATACAGGGCAACTCGGCTAACAGCCTTGGAAACGCTTTACATGAAATAAAACTTTGTAGAAAACCCTTTACAAGAATAAATGTGATGATCTGTTTTACCTGAATCAAATGTATTAGTTTGTTTACTTGAAATAAAACTTGTTTTGGAAACCCTGTACATGAAGTAAAAAGTATCGTGTTGTAAGTTCTGGCATTAATATTTCCAGCTGATAAGGACACGTATTGCATTTCAAACGCTTCATATCCTACCCGCCCATTAAGATCATCCCACTTCCAGATCACGCCCCACCTTCTGTTATTTTAAAACAAGACCGCCGTCTCATTCCTACAAAACCTTTCTTAGCTCAAAACAGAGAGAAGGATGGAGTCTGCACCCCTGCGCCACACTGAGGAGGAGGACAGTTCCTCGAACGAGGGCTCATTAGTACCTGACACACCTGGTTACTATCGCCCCTTGGAGAAGCAGCAGCAGCAAGCCGTCGAGCTTGATGGTCGGGCATATTCTTTATTTATCGATACCGTGAAAACAGCTGTGTATCATCTAGTCAACCTAGTAATCAACAAGTACCTCACTGATGAATGCAACGGCTGTAAGTTTGATCACCCCCGCCAGAGACAGCACGAGTGTCTGCAAGTCTTGGAGGATGACTTTTACGCTGAAAATTATCAGAGCATCAGAAAAAGACTCCTCACCCCTCGTTTCATTCCATCTATTCAACGGCTTCTGTTTGCTCGCAACATCAAAATGGACGACGTCAAAGTCCTCATGGTGGCGGAAAATTTTGCAGAAAAGAGGTGAATCAGCAGAATTTCTGCAGAAAAGAGGTAAA
The DNA here is from genome assembly GCF_001858045.2 of Oreochromis niloticus. Taxonomy (NCBI): domain Eukaryota; kingdom Metazoa; phylum Chordata; class Actinopteri; order Cichliformes; family Cichlidae; genus Oreochromis; species Oreochromis niloticus. The sequence goes on from NC_031984.2 coordinate 36,229,585, forward strand.
GAAGCAGAAAGTTGCGCTGAAAAGAGATGAATCAGCAGAATTTCTGCTCAAAAGAGGTTTTTTCTGAAAACAGCTGAGATTTGTGGTAATAACAGGTGAAAAGGCTGAAAATTTTGCAGAAGAGGTGAATAAGCAGAATTTGGGCTGAAAAGAGGTGAAAATTCTGCTGAAAAGAGTTCAATCAGCAGAATTTCTGCTGAAAAGAGTTCTGCAGAACTCTTTTCAGAATTCTGCTGAAAAGAGGTTTTTGCTGAAAATAGCTGAAAAAGCTGGGATTTGTGCTGAAAAGTGGTGAAAAAACTGAAAATTTTGCTGAAAAGGGGTGAAAAAGCTGAAATTGAGTTGAAAAAGTTTAACTGTTAACTGAAAGAAATGTTGCCATAAGCGGGATTTGAACCCGGGCCTCCCAGTCTGAGAACGGAAGCTCATCTCACTGAGCTAAAACACAGGTCAACACGGCAAGGAAAATCAGTGACGCCACTGATGATATGGCAGAAATGGGCAAAAAATATTGCAAAAAAAATTTGATATCTCAAAAAGTATAGAAGTTATGAGCACCAAAAGTCATAGCCGGCATTAGCAGAAATAGCAGAATTTTTTAAAGTTTGAATGGCGAAAATCGGATAAAAACTGTGGGAGTAGTTAAGTGCCGAAAAACGTACGGAAGCAACTAGTAAATAGTGGAATAAAGAACTAGAAAAATTTGCATTTCCTGCGAAAATGCTGTGTGGATGCCTTAACGCTGAAGTTGCCTGCTGAAAAAGCTGAAAAAGTTGAAAACTTGCAAAAAGGTATATGGCGGTGAAGAAACTGAAAATTCTGCTGAAAACAGGTGAAGAAGCAGAAAATGTTTGCTGAAAAGTGGTGAAAAGCCAAAAACTTCTACTGAAAGGGGTAAAGACAGAGAAATTTTTGCTGAAAAAAAACATTACCCTAAGCAGGATTCGAACCTGGCCTTCCTGGTCCTAAGGCAGCAACTCATCTCACTGAGCCAAAGCCATTCTGACAAAGAGGTGGAGAGACTGACAATTCTGCTTAAATGAGCAGAAGCTGCTGAGAATTGTGCTGATAAGAGGTGAAAAGGCTGAAAATTTTGCAGAAAAGAGGTGAATCAGCAGAATTTCAGCTGAAAAGAGGTAAAGAAGCAGAAAGTTGCGCTGAAAAGAGATGAATCAGCAGAATTTCTGCTCAAAAGAGTTTTTTCTGAAAACAGCTGAGATTTGTGCTGATAATAGGGGAAAAGGCTGAAAATTTTGCAGAAGAGGTGAATAAGCAGAATTTGGGCTGAAAAGGGGTGAAAATTCTGCTGAAAAGAGTTCAATCAGCAGAATTTCTGATATACACAAAATCAAATATAGATACACAAATCACCAAATACACAGAAAATCAAATATGGGTACACAAATGTACAGAGAGAGACACACACACAGGGTCTATGCCAGTCAACCAGTCTGAATATATTATATTTTTATCCAACAATGAGATGCTGCCCTAAAAAAGGTCTTTGTGTGTGTGTGTCTTTCTTTCTTTCTCTCTCTCTCTCTCTCTCTCTCTTACACACACACACACACACACACACACACACACAGCAGCATCAGCAAGTGAACAGGGGCTGTTAACAGCATGTTTCTAGGTCAGTCAAACAGCTGTGAGCTTCTTAATTTGAATCCACCAATCAGAGCCATGAATGCCCCAATATGCAAATTTGAATGTGCCAGCCCTCAGATATGATTGGCTGGCTGGGAAGCCGTCCAGGTCCTGATATGTAAATTTGAATATTACAGTCCTTACAGAGGACTGACTCCCTGGGGACCTGGCAGAAATATATAGAAATACAATGATTACCCAGAAATACTGCATTTAGTAGAAATACTATGATTTACCAGAAGTAAAATGTTTCTGCAAAAATACTATGATTTTGCAGAAATACTATGCCTTAGTAGTAATACTATAACATCACAGATATATGATGATTTTGCAGACATAGTATGTTTTTGCACCAATACTACGATTTTGCTCAAATACTATGAAATTGCAGGAATACTATGATTTTGAAGGAATACTATGATTTGGTAGAAATGCTATGCCTTAGTAGTAATACTATAACATAACAGATATATTGTGATTTTGCAGACATTCTATGTTTTTGCACCAATACTACAATTGGGCAGAAATAGTATGTTGAGGCACAAATACTATGATTTGCTATAAATACTATGATTTGGCACATATGCTATACTATAACATAACAGAAATTCTACGACTTAGTAGTAATACTATAACATAACAGAAATTTTAATTGGGCACAAATACTCTAATTTGGCACAAATACCATGATTTGGCAAAAATATACCATGATTTGGCACAAATACGATGATATGGCAGAAATACTACGATTTAGCAGAAATACTGAGTGTCAGCAGTGTCTGAAGATGAATTGGCACAAGCCTCATGTCTTAACTTTGCTTTGTTAAGGAGATATGACTATTTGAAAATGCCTCTCATTAGAGAGTCCCTCTCTAATGAGAGGTGAAAACACTGATCTTTCTGGTGAAAAGAGGCAGAACAACCTGGTTCTGCTCAATTTCAGTCCACCAAACGGAGGTACTGCTTCTGTCTGCTTCATCAGGCTGTGTACTTGTATGTATTTCTGCCATGGAGTGTTAACAAGAATCTCAGGTCCATATTAGAAAAGCTGCTAAAATCATAAAAATTTGCCGAATTGTAATAAATTGTCAATATGAATGACTGGTCTGTGATAGTGTATTAATTTGTAGGGAAAAAAACATGTGGACCAAGGTGGAATTGAACCCGTGATCTTTGGACTGCCAAGCAGTGTCATTACCAACTGCGCCACTGGGAAACAGAGCAGTAGCTTGGAAAACAGGGAGATGAACTGTCAGATTTAGATCGCGGTGAGAGGCGTAAAACGCCGATTTTTGGAGTGACAAAACGTCGTGTAACTCGAAAACTAGGTGAACTAGAAGCATAATTCTTGTACTGGGTGAATCAGCGGACTTTGGTGTAATTTGACTGCGATTTTCATAGCTCTAGGTACCTCCGTCGCAGAGATATGACGAGAGAAGAAACGGCTTCATTTTCAGAGTTTGAAAAGTGAGAGGAGGACAGATTTCCACCCCTCAAACAAACGTAATTTATGGCTCAACAGTAAGATGACTGTAAAAACTGCTCCACTTTGATTCAACAGAAATACTATTATGGAGGAGTAATACTTTAACATGGGAGAAATATTGATACAGACACACAAACATACACATACACAGAGCCTAAAGGGAACAGTGGCTGTTAAGAGTCTGCGCTTGGTATATCTAGGTCAGTTAAATTAGCTGCACCTGCTGTAATCAGCCCTTACACACACAGACACACAGAGAGGTATAAGTTTTCTGCAGTATATTTCTCACATTCAGGATTCCCCTCGAACAAATGGCCATAATTTCCTAACCGTAGGGGCTAGAACGCTCATTCTGACACCGCTTTGTTCAGAAGAGATGGGGGAATCTGCAGGTCTTCTTAATTCAGAGATAGAATATAAATTATTGAAGATATATGACTTGTAATACACTGTAACTGAGTAGAGGCAAAGCAAAACTGCCTTGACTTGCCCTCAAACAACGTTTTGTAACTCTAAATCTATATGGAGCATCAAAATCATTCTTTCACCGTAAGAAACAGCAGGCTTTGGTGAACAGTCATGGAAATTTTCAAGTCTCTGTGGAAATCCATCAAAAACATATGACGAGAGAAAAAAGTGCCTCATTTCCAGAGTTTGAAATCTGAAGAGATCTGAGCAAGGCACGAATTTCCTACTGTCAAACAAGTGTAATTCATGGCCAAACGGTAATAGGTGATAAAAAACTTTTTGAATTGTGAGCATCAGGAGTGTCTCAAGATATATTTGCACAAGCCTCATGTCTCAACTTTGTTTCATTAAGGAGATATGACGATTTGAAAATGCCTCTCATTAGAGAAATACAGCGGTGATTTTGAACAAACTCTCCATTGACTTTCTATGGAGAATTTTCAGACTTTGTGTTACTCTGAGGAGATTTGCATAAAATCTATAACTCCCACAACAATGATAGTGACATTTTCTGAAAGCCAGCAAAAATACCTACGTTTTGATGTATAATTTGTGGAGCTTGAGTGGAAATTGGGCGAGTAGCAAGAAGTTGTTTAGACATGAAGAGAAAATTCAGAACGGACCAGCACTCACTCTGACTTAATTGCATAGCAACCATAGCAACGCATGTATTTTCTGAAAAATCACAATTTTGCAACTGAAAACTTAAAGAGGTATAAAATTAAAACGGTAGAAGATCTGAAAAAGCTGAATCAGACAGGAATGGCCCAATAATTTGAGAACATTTTAAAGTTTGAATGGAGTTTCTAGGTGAAAGTATGAGGAGGTAGTTAAGTTTCAAAAACAAGCTAGTTTTAGCAGAATTGTGGAAGTTTCCCATTCATTTCAATGGGACAAATTAAAGGAAAAAAGTGTAATATTTTAAAAAGTATAATAGTAATAAACACCAAAAGTCATTGCCGGCATTAGCAGAAAGAGCAGAACAGTTTAGAGTTTGAACGGAGAAAATCGGCTGAAAACTGAGGGAGTAGATAAGTGCCAAAAAGTGTACGGAAGCAACTGGAATATAGTGGAATAAAGAACTAGAAAAACTAGAAAAATTTGCATTTCCTGCGAAAATGCAGTGTGGATGCTTTAAAGCTGAAGCTGTATGCAAAAACTAGCTGAAAAAGCTGAAAAGTTGTAGAAATTGTAAAAACTTTGCAGAAGCAAAGGAACTTTGCTAAAATGGAATAATTTAGCAGAACTGCAATATCTTAGAGGAAACATAATACTTGGCAGAAATACAATAGCATAGCAGAACTTAGCAGAATTATTGTAACTTACCAGAAACATGATAACTTCTCAAAAATACAAGAATTTAGGAGAAATAGTATAAGATAACAGAAAGAATATATTTAGCCAAAAATACTTAAGCATTACAGAAACACTATGATTTAGAAAAATAGTACAACAGAGCAGAAATACTGTGATTTACCAGAGACACTGTGATGAACTATGAATATTGTAATTTTAAATCAATACTATGTTTTAGCACAAATACTATAATTTGACAGAAATACTATCATTTGGCAGAAATACTATGTTTCAGCACAAATACTCTGGTGTAGCACAAATATTATAACAGCAGAAATACAATTATATAGCAGAAGTGCTATATTTAGAAAGAAAAATATAATATAGTAGAAATAGTATGATTTAGCAGAAATACTACAATATAGCATAATAACAATGATTTAGAACAAATACTATGATTGAGCAGAATAGTAATAACTTAAGTGAAAATACTGGAAAAGTAAGATGACAAGCTGAAAAAAAAAACGTAACATGGTGAAGTTCCCTCAAAACTAATTGTTGTTCACCTGTGAAAAAAAAAATAAAGAAATAAAAATAAATTTAAAAAACAAGAAGGAACAGCCAACAGATACACACAAAATCAAATATGTATACACAAATGCACAGAGAGAGAGACACACGGAGGGTCTATGCCAGTCAACCAGTCTGAATATATTATATTTTTTTCCAACAATGAGATGCTACCCTAAAGAGGGTCTCTCTCTCTCGCTCTCTCCCTCTCTCATGCACACACACACACACACACACACAGGGAGAGAGAAGCATGTTTTCAGTCAAGCAGCCTGGGAGCTGCTAAATTTGAATCCACAGAGGCTGTGTACTTTTCCCCGCCAAACCAGGTGCACACACGCAGCACAGAGACAGGATTTTTGCAGTCTATTTCTCATAGTGAGGATTCCCCTCAAACAAATGACCATAATTCCCTAACTGTATTGGCCAGAACGGTCATTCTTACACCGTTTTGTTCAGAAGAGATGGGGGAATCGTCAAGTGTTGACAATTTATCATTAAAATATGAATTTTTAGAGATATATGACATCGATGACTTGTTGGCTTAGAAGCCACGAAGGCCCCAATATGCAAATTTGAATGCCTCAGCCCACATATATGATTGGCTGGCTGGGAAGCCGTCCAGGCCCTGATTTGTAAATTTGAATGTCTCATCCCTCAGATATGATTGGCTGGCTGCGAAGCCGTGCAGGCCCTGATATGTAAATTTGAATGCCTCAGTCCTCACAGAGGATTGGCTGCCTGGGGACCTGGCAGAAATATATAGAAATACTATGATTAAGCATAAATACTACAATTAGCAGAAATACTTTATTAAGCACAAATCCTATAATAAGCAGAAATACTATATTAAGCAATATAAATATCCCATAAAAATCCTATAAAAAGCAAAAATACTGTACTATGATTTGGTAGAAAAACTATAATTAATCAGAAATACTATATTTAGCAAAAATCTTATAAAACAGCAGAAATGCTATGATTTAGCACAATAGTAATAACTTAAACAGAAAAACTAGAAAAGTAAAATGGACAGCTGAAAAAATGCTGAACATGCTAAGGGTCCCTCAAATATACTTGTTAAATGAAAAAAAATCGGCAAAAAAATATATAACAGCCACACAATCACACATATGGACACATATGGAAACACACATGCACAGAGAGACACACACACAAGATCCAATTCAGTCAACCAGTCTAAATATATTGAATTTGAATCTTACAATGAGATCATCCCATAAAAAGGCTTTCTCTCTCTCTCTCTCTCTCTCTCTCTCTCTCTCTCTCTCTGTCACACAAACACACACACACACACACACACACACACACACACACAAGATCCAATTCAGTCAACCAGTCTAAATATATTGAATTTAAATCTTACAATGAGATCATCCCATATAAAGGCTTTCTTTCTCTCTCTCTCTCTCTCTCTCTCTCTCTCTCTCTCTCTGTCACACACACACACACACACACACACACACACACACGATCCAATTCAGTCAACCAGTCTAAATATATTGAATTTAAATCTTACAATGAGATCATCCCATATAAAGGCTTTCTCTCTCTCTCTCTCTCTCTCTCTCTCTCTCTCTCTCTCTCTGTCACACACACACACACACACACACACACAAGATCCAATTCAGTCAACCAGTCTAAATATATTGAATTTAAATCTTACAATGAGATCATCCCATATAAAGGCTTTCTCTCTCTCTCTCTCTCTCTCTCTCTCTCTGTCACACACACACACACACACACATACACACACACGATCCAATTCAGTCAAGCAGTCTAAATATATTGAATTTAAATCTTACAATGAGATCATCCCATATAAAGGCTTTCTCTCTCTCTCTCTCTCTCTCTCTCTCTCTCTCTGTCACACACACACACACACACACATACACACACACGATCCAATTCAGTCAACCAGTCTAAATATATTGAATTTAAATCTTACAATGAGATCATCCCATATAAAGGCTTTCTCTCTCTCTCTCTCTCTCTCTCTCTCTGTGTCACACACAAACACACACACACACACACACACAGAGGGAGAGAGAAGAAACTTTCTAGGTCAGTCAAGCAGCCTGGGAGCTGCTGAATTTGAATCCACCAATCAGAGAGGCTGTGTACTTTATCCCGCCAAAACAGGTGCAGCCGTTTTTACGTATTTGTGCCAAAACATAGTGTTTCTGCCATATTGTGGTACTACTACATTACAACATGAATACGGATTAAAGACGAAAGAAACTGGCACCAAATTCCTCCACTACAAACCAGTCTGATACCACTTCTTTGCAGTGTTCACGTTTACTAAGGCACTACCCAAAAGGCGCCACAAGAGGGCACTCCAACACAAGAGATGACCTATGTACACTGATGCACTTAGTAACAGTCAGCCTCCTTGAATTGGCAGAAATACTGTGATTTAGTAGTAATACTATGATGTTGCAGACATAGTATGTTTTTGCACTACTCATTTGTAGTGAAAAAAATTAGCAATATAAATTACAGGTCTGTGAAAGTGTATAAATTTGTAGTGAAAAAAAAATGTTGACCAAGGTGGGATTGAACCCACGACCTTTGAGCTGCAGAGCCGTGTCATTACTGATTGCGCCACCTGGAAAGGGTGCAGGCGGCTGAAACACAAAGACATCAGCAATCAGAAATAAAAGCGATTTCTGTTGTAAACACCTGAAAAAGCTGGGATTTGTGGTGAAAAGGGGTGAAAAAAATGAAAATTTTGTTGAAAAGGGGTGAAGAAGCTAAAGTATACCAAATCAAAGTATTTGTGCCAAAACATAGTATTTCTGCCATATTGTGGTATTTGTGCCACAAAAGTTACCACATTACAACTTGAATACGGATTAAAGATGAAAGAAACTGGCAACAAATTCCTCCACTACAAACCAGTCTGATACCACTTCTTTGCAGCGTTCATGTTTACTAAGGCACTACCCAAAAGGCGCCACAAGAGGGCACTCCAACACAAGAGATGACCTATGTACACTGATGCACTTAGTAACAGTCAGCCTCCTTGAATTGGCAGAAATACTGTGATTTAGTAGTAATACTATAACATAACAGATATACTGTGATGTTGCAGACATAGTATGTTTTTGCACTACTCATTTGTAGTGAAAAAAATTAGCAATATAAATTACAGGTCTGTGAAAGTGTATAAATTTGTAGTGAAAAAAAAATGTTGACCAAGGTGAGATTGAACCCACGACCTTTGAGCTGCAGAGCCGTGTCATTACTGATTGCGCCACCTGGAAAGAGGGCGGGCAGCTGAAAAACAAAGACATCAGCAATCAGAAATAAAAGCGATTTCTGTTGAAAACACCTGAAAAAGCTGGGATTTGTGCTGAAAAGGGGTGAAAAAACTCAATTCTGCTGAAACGGGGTGAAGAAGAGGTGTTGGACTGTTGAGAAGAGTTAAATAAGTTGAACAGATATGTTTGGGTACAGATACTATGATTTGGTAATAATACTGTGTTTTAGCACAACTCCTGAGATTTGATTGAAATAATATGATTTAGAAGAAATATTATGACTTTGTACAAATACAATGTTTTGGCACAAATACCATGATATGGCAAAAATACTATGATTTAGCAGAAATACTATGATTGAGCAGAAGTACTAAGATGTAGTAAAAGTACTTTGATTTAACAGAAATGCAATTATGGAGGAGTAATACTTTAAAATGGGAAAAATATTGATACACACACAGATACACAGAGCCTAAAGGGAACAGTATTTGTGCCATGGAGTGTTAAGAAGAATCTGAGGTCCATATTAGAAAAGCTGCTAAAATCATAAAACTTTGCAGAATTGTAATAAATGATGAATATGAATTACTTGTCTGTGATAGTGTATTAATTTCTAGGGAAAAAAAAAATGTTGACCAAGGTGGAATTGAACCCGTGATCTTTACGCTGCCGACCGGCGTCATTACCAACTGTGCCACTGGGAAAGAGAGCAGCGGTTTGGAAAACGGGGAGATGAACTGTCAGATTTAGATCGCGGTGAGAGGCGTAAAACGCCGATTTTTGGAGTTACAAAACGTCATGTAACTCCAAAACTAGGTGGGATAGAAGCACAATTCTTGTACTGGGTGAATCAGCAGACTTTGCTGAACTTTCACTGCGATTTTCATTGCTCCTTTTACCTCCGTCACGGAGATATGATGAGAGAAGAAACGGCTTCATTTTCAGAGTTTGAAAAGTCAGAGGAGGACAGATTTCCACCCCTCAAACAAACGTAATTTATGGCTTAACAGTAAGATGACTGTAAAAACTGCTCTATGATTTACATGAAATACTTTGATTTAGAAGAAATTCTATAATCTAGCAAAAAGCACTACAGCATAGCAGAAGTTATATCACTGAGCAGATTTACTAGGATTTAGCACAAACACTATGATTTGGCTAAAAAATCTTTATTTTGCAGTTATATTATGATTTGGCAGAAATACTATGAGCAGTAATAATATAACAGAACATAATACTGTTATTTTGTGGAAATACAATGCTTTATCACAAATACCATGATATGGCAAAAATACTATGATTCAGCAGAAATACTATGATTGAGCAGAACTACTAAGATGTAGTAGAAGTACTTTGATTTAGCACAAATACTATAATGGAGGAGTAAGACTTTAACATGGGAGAAATATTGATACACACACACATACACAGAGCCTAAAGGGAACAGTGGCTGTTAAGAGTCTGGGCTTGGTATATCTAGGTCAGCTAAATTGGCTGCACCTGCTGTAATCAGCACTTACACAGACAGACACAGAGAGAGCTATGGGTTTTCTTCAGTGTATTTCTCACATTCAGGACTCCCCTCGAACAAATGGCCATAATTTCCTAACCGTAGGGGCTAGAATGCTCATTCTAACACCGTTTTGTTCAGAGGAGATGGGGGAATCTGCAGGTCTTCATAATTCAGCGATAAAATATAAATTATTGAAGATATATGACTTGTAATACACTGTAACTGAGTAGAGGCAAAGCAAAACTGCCTTGACTTGCCCTCAAACAATGCTTTCTAACTCTAAATCTATTTGGAGTATCGATATCATTCTTTCACCGTAAGAGACAGCAGGCTTTGGCGAACAGTCATGGAAATTTTCAGGTCTGTGTGGAAATCCATCAAAAAGATATGACGAGAGAAAAAAGTGGTTCATTTCCAGAGTTTGAAATCTGAAGAAATCTGAGCGAGGGATGAATTTCCTACCCTCAAACAAACCCAATTCATGGCCAAATGGTAATAGGTGAGAAAGAAATTCTTGAATTGTGAGCGTCAGGAGTGTCTGAAGATATATTGGCACAAGCCTCATGTCTTAACTTCGCTGCATTAAGGAGATATGATGATTTGAAAATGCCTCTCATTAGAGACATCCAGCGGTGATTTTGAACAAGCTCTCCATTGACTTTCTATGGAGAGTTTCCAGACTTTGTGTTGGTCTGAGGAGATTTGCCAAAATTCTATTATACAGAAATACTGTAATCAGCACATATACTGTAACATGACAGAAATTCCTCCACTTAGTAGGAATACTATAACATAACACAAATATTATGATTTGGCACAAAAACCATGATTTGGCAAAAATACTATGATTTAGCAGAAATACTATGATTGAGCAGAAGAACTAAGATGTAGTAAATGTACTTTGATTTAAGAGAAATCCAATTATGGAGGAGTAATACTTTAAAATGGGAGAAATATTGATACACACACACACACACAGAGCCTAAAGGGAACAGTATTTCTGCCATGGAGTGTTAAGAAGAATCTGAGGTCCATATTAGAAAAGCTGCTAAAATCATAAAAGTTTTCAGAATTGTAATAAATGATCAATATGAATTAGTGGTCTCTGATAGTGTAGTAAATTGTAGGTAAAAAAAACATGTTGCCCAAGGTAGAATTGAACCCACGATCTTTGGGTTGCAGACCTGTGTCATTACAAACTGTGCCACTGGGAAAGAGAACGAGCCCCTGGAAAACAGGGTGATGAGCAGTCAGAATTAGATCGCAGTGAGAGGCAAAGAGCGCCGTTTTTTGGAGTTACAAAACGTCGTGTAACTCAAAAACTAGTTGGACTAGAAGCATAATTCTTGAACTGGGCGAATCAGCGGACTTTGGTGTACTTTGACTGTGATTTTCATTGCTCTTTGTACATCCATCGCTGAGATATGACGAGAGAAGAAATGGCAGACCTCAGATATGATTGGCTGGCTGGGAAGCCGTGCAGGCCCTGATATGTAAATTTGAATGTCTCAGTCCTCACAGAGGACCTGGCAAAAATATATAGAAATAGTATGATTAAGCATAAATACTACATTTAGCAGAAATACTGTATTAAGCACAAGTCCTATAAAAAGCAGAAATACTATATTAAGCAATATAAATATCCTATAAAAATCCTATAAAAGCAAAAATACTGTACTATGATTTGGTAGAAAAACTATAATTAATCAGAAATACTATATTTGGCAGAAATACTATGTTTAGCACAAATCTTATAAAATAGCAGAAATAATATGATTTAGCACAATAGTAATAACTTAAACAGAAAAATTGGAAAAGCAAAATGGACAGCTGAAAAAATGCTGAACATGCTAAGGATTCTTCAAATGTAATTGTTAAATGAAAAAAAATCAGCAAAAAAAAGTATAACAGTCACACAATCACAAATATGGACACATATGGAAACACACATGCACAGAGAGACACACAGGATCAAATTCAGTCAACCAGTCTAAATATATTGAATTTAAATCTTACAATGAGATCAGCCCATAAAAAGGCTTTCTCTGTCTCTCTCTCTCTCTCTCTCTCTCTCTGTCACACACACACACACACACACACACACATAGGGAGAGAGGAGCAACTTTCTAGGTCAGTCAAGCAGCCTGGGAGCTGCTAAATTTGAATCCACCAATCAGAGAGGCTGTGTACTTTTTCCCGCCAAAACAGGTGCAGCCGTTTTTACACACACAGAGCACAGAGACAGGATTTCTGCAGTGAATTTCTCATAGTGAGGATTCCTCTCAAACAAATGGCCATAATTTCCTAACCGTAGGGGCTAGAACGGTCATTCTTACACCGTTTTGTTCAGAAGAGATGGGGGAATCTTAAAGTGTTGACAATTTATCATTAAAATATGAATTATTAAAGATATTTGACTTCTAATGCACCATAACTGAGTAGAGGCGAAGCAAAAACTGCCTTGACCTGCCCTCAAACAAAGCTTTGTAACTCTAAATCTATTTGGAGTATCGATATCATTCTTTCACCGTAAGAGACAGCAGGCTTTGGTGAACAGTCATGGAAATTTTCAGGTCTCTGTGGAAATCCATTAAAAAGATATGACGAGAGAAAAAATTGCCTCATTTCCACAGTTTGAAATCTGAAGAAATCTGAGCGAAGGACGAATTTCCTACCCTCAAACAAGTCTAACTCATTCCAGAACGGTAATAGGTGAGAAAAAAATTCTTGAATTGTGAGCGTCAGGAGTGTCTGAAGATATACCGGGACAAGCCTCATGTCTTAACTTCGCTTCGTTAAGGAGATATGACGATTCGAATATGCCGCTCATTACAGAAATCAAGCGGTGATTTTGAACACACTCTCCATTGACTTTCTATGGAGAGTTTCCAGACTTTGTGTTGGTCTGAGGAGATTTGCCAAAATTCTATAAATCTCACAACCATGATAGTGACATTTTCTGAAAGCCAGCAAAAATACCTACGTTTTGATGTATAATTTGTGGAAGTTGAGTGAAAATTGAGCAAGTAGCAAGAAGTTGTTCGGACATGAAGAGAAGACTGCAAAACCTTCAGTGGCACACTGGAAGCCAAGTGCATAGCAACCATAACAACGCATGTATTTTGTGAAAAATCACAATTTTGCAACTCAAAACTTTAAGAGGGATAAAAATAAAACGGTAAAAGATTTGAAAAAGCTGATTTATTCCTGAATAGCCCAATAATTTGAGAACATTTTAAAGTTTGAATGGTTGTTCTAGGCGAAAGTATGACAAAGTAGTTAAGTTTCAAAAACAAGCAAGTTTTAGCAGAATTGTGGAAGTTTCCCATTCATTTCAATGGGACAAATTAAAGGAAAAAAGCTTAATATTTTAAAAAGTATAACAGTTAAAAATACCAAAAGTCATTGCCATCATTAGCAGAAATAGCAGAATAGTTTAAAATTTGAACGGTGAAAATCGGCTGAAAATTGTGGAAGTAGTTAAGTGCCAAATAAAGCGCAAAAGTGGCAACTAGAATAATAACTAGAAAAATTTGCATTTCCTGCGAAAATGCTGTGTGGATGCCTTGACGCTGAAGCTGTCTGCTGAAAAGCTGAAAAAGATGAAAAGTTGCAAAAAGTTGTTGTGGAGAGACGGACAATTCTGCTGAAATGAGAAGAAGCTGCTGAGAATTGTGCTGATAACAGCTGAAAAGGCTGAAAGTTTTGCAGAAAAGAGGTGGATCAGCAGAATTTCTGCAGAAAAGAGGCAAAGAAGCAGAAACTTGCGCTGAAAAGAGATGAATCTGCAGAGTTTCTGCTGAAAAGAGTTTTTTTTCTGAAAACAGCCAAAAAAGCTGGAATTTGTGCTGAAAAGGGGTGAAAAAAATGAAAATTTTGCTGAAAAGGGGTGAAGAAGCTAAAGTATACCAAATCAAAGTATTTGTGCCAAAACATAGTGTTTCTGCCATATTGTGGTACTACTACATTACAACATGAATACGGATTAAAGATGAAAGAAACTGGCAACAAATTCCTCCACTACAAACCAGTCTGATACCACTTCTTTGCAGTGTTCACGTTTACTAAGGCACTACCCAAAAGGTGCCACAAGAGGGCACTCCAACACAAGAGATGACCTATGTACACTGATGCACTTAGTAACAGTCAGCCTCCTACTTAGCCACTACGTAATACAGCGATATTACAGTGTACAAATTCACATCAATTTGCAGGGGGAACAAACAAAGCAGGAACAAGCCCAAAACAATCAAATAACTGTGCTGCCATAGCTATCGCTAACTAGCACATACGCTAAAGGTAAGTAAAACCAATACACACAAGTAGCAGGGTAAACATCTTAAGCATGGAACATTAACTCACGTTTATGTGACACACACCATCCCCAACAAATACAGGATGGGCTATTTGCTCCCCTTCCCAGCAGCTCTCTCCTCAATCGTTAGCCCAGGAACGAAGGAAGACCATCTAGCTCAGAAGTCCCATGAATTCCCTCACTGCTCAGAGGCTGCTGGGTAATGTAGCTCACAATAACACAGGTTTTTCTACAAGCACAAATACTATAACATAGCAGAAATACTGTGATTTTGTTGAAATACTATGCTTTAGGACAAATAGTATGATTTGGCAGAAATACTATGTTTTAGGACATATACTATGATTTGGATCAAATACTATGATATAGCAGCAATACTATGTTTTGGTACAAATGCTGCGTTTAGGCACAAATATTATGATTTGGCAGACACTATGATTTAGCAGAGATAATATGATTTGGCAGAAATACTACACTTTGGCACAAATACTATAATTGAGTGCAAGTACTTTAAGATAACAGAAATACTATGATTTAGCAGAAATACAATGTTTTTGCAGAAACACTGTAATTTCACTCAAACACTATGAAATAGCAGTAAAACTATGATTTGGCAGAAATACTATGTTTCAGTACAAATACTATGACAAAGCAGAAATACTACGACTTAGAAGTAATACTATAACAAAAGGGATTCCTCAAAATACTATGAAATTGCAGTAATTCTCTGATTTGGCAGAAATACTGTACTTCGTACAAATACAATGCTTTGGTACAAATACTATATTTTGATTTCAATACTATGATTTGGCACAAGTAGTATGATTTAGTACGAATACTACGAATTGGCAGAAATACTGTGACTTAGTAGTAATAGTATAACATAGCAGATATAATGTGATTTTGCAGACATAGTATGTTTTTTCACAAATAGTACGATTTCGCTCAAATACTATGGAATTGCAGTAATACTATGATTTGGAATACTATGATTTGGTAGTAATACTATAACATAACAGATATACTATGATTTTGCAGAAATTCTATGTTTTTGCACAAATACTACAACAACTACTACTACAAATACTACAAGAAATACTATGTTTGGGCAGTAATACTATTATTTGCTATAAATACTATTATTTGGCACATATACCATAATCAGCAGATATACTATAACATAACAGAAATTCTATGACTTAGTAGTAACACTAATATAACAGAAATTTTAACTGGCCACAAATAACATGATTTGGCACAAATACCATGATTTGGCAAAAAGATACCATGATTTGGCACAAATACGATCATATTGCAGAAATACTATGACTGGGTACAAATACTATGATTTGGCACAAGTACTATGAATAAGTACAAATACTATGATTTGGCAGAAATACTATGATTTAGCAGAAATACTATGTTTTAACATAAATAATATCTTTTCACAGAAATTTCTGCTAAAAGGTACTATTTCTGCTTTTTGGCAGAAATACTGTAATTTTGCATAAATACTATGATTTGGGATAAATACTATGATTTGGCAGATATACTATATTCAGCACATAAACTATAACATAACAGACATTCCTGCACTTAGTAGTAATCTCATAACATAAAATAAATATTATGGTTCTGCCCCCAAACCATGATTTGGCACAAATACCATGATTTTTCAAAAATACTATGATTTAGCAGAAATACTATGATTGAGCAGAAGTACTAAGATGTAGTAGAAGTACTTTGATTTAGCACAAATACTATTATGGAGGAGTAATACTTTAACATGGGAGAAATATTGATATACACACACATATACACAGAGAGCAAAGTGTGCAGAGGCTGTTGAGAGTCTGGGTTTGGTATATCTAGGTCAGCTAAATTGGCTGCACCTGCTGTAATCAGCACTTACACACACAGACACAGAGAGAGGTGTGAGTTTTCTGCAGTGTATTTCTCACATTCAGGATTCCCCTCGAACAAATGGCCATAATTTCCTAACCGTAGGGCTAGAATGCTCATTCTGACACCGATTTGTTCAGAAGAGATGGGGGAATCTGCAGGTCTTCATAAATCAGAGATAAAATATAAATTATTAAAGATATATGACTTGTAATACACCATAACTGAGTAGAGGCAAAGCAAAACTGCCTTGACTTGCCCTCAAACAATGTTTTGTAACTCTAAATCTATATGGAGCATCAAAATCATTCTTTCACCGTAAGAAACAGCAGGCTTTGGTGAACAGTCATGGGAATTTTCAGGTCTCTGTGGAAATCCATCAAAAAGATATGATGAGAGAAAAAAGTGCCTCATTTCCAGAGTTTGAAATCTGAAGAAATCTGAGCGAGGGACAAATTTCCTATCCTCAAACAAGTGTAATTCATGGCCAAACGGTAATAGGTGAGGAAAAAATTCTTGAATTGTGAGCATCAGTGACGTCTGAAGATATATTGGCACAAGCGTCATGTCTCAACTTTGTTTCGTTAAGGAGATATGACGATTTGAAAATGCCTCTCATTAGAGAATTCCAGCGCTGATTTTGAAGAAACTCTCCATTGAGTTTCTATGGAGAGTTTTGAGACTTTATGTTACTCTGAGGAGATCTGCAAAAGTCTATAAGTCCCACAACAATGATAGTGACATTTTCTGAAAGCCAACAGAAATACCTACGTTTTGATGTATAATTTGTGGGGGTTGAGTGGAAATTCAGCGAGTAGCAAGAAGTTGTTCAGACATGAAGAGAAAATTCAGAAAGGACGAGTGCACACTCTGAGTTAATTGCATAGCAACCATAGCAACGCATGTATTTTCTGAAAATCACAATTTTGCAACTGAAAACTTAAAGAGGTATAAAATTAAAACGGTAGAAGATCTGAAAAGCTGAATCAGACAGGAATAGCCCAATAATCTGAGAACATTTTAAAGTTTGAATGGAGTTTCTAGGTGAAAGTATGACAAAGTAGTTAAGTTTCAAAGACAAGCAAGTTTTAGCAGAATTGTGGAAGTTTCCCATTCATTTCAATGGGACAAATTAAAGGAAATGAAGTGTAATATTTTAAAAAGTATAACAGTAATAAACACCAAAAGTCATTGCCGGAAAGAGCAGAAAGAGCAGAACAGTATAGAGTTTGAACTGAGAAAATCGGCAGAAAACTGTGGAAGTAGTTAAGTGCCAAAAAGTGTACGGAAGCAACTAGAAGAATAATAAGAACTAGAAAAATTTGCATTTCCTGCGAAAATGCAGTGTGGATGCCAATGCTGAAGCTGTCTGCTCAAAAACTGAAAAGATGAAAAGTTGCAAAAAGTTGTATGGTGGTGAAAAAAAATGTTGCCTTGAGCAGGATTGAACCTGGCCCTCTTAGTCTCAAGGCGGTAACTCATCTCACTGTGCCAAAGTCACTCTCAATTACGCAAACTCATTTTCACAAAGAAGAGGTGGAGAGACTGACAATTTTGCTGAAATGAGCAGAAGCTGCTGAGAATTGTGCTGGTAAGAGGAAAAGGCTGAAAATTTTGCAGAAAAGAGGTGAATCAGCAGAATTTTCTGCTTAAAAGAGTTTTTCTGAAAACAGCTGAGATTTGTGCTAATAAGAGGTGAAAAGGCTGAAAATTTTGCAGAAGAGGTGAACAAGCAGAATTTGGGCTGAAAAGAGGTGAAAATTCTGCTGGAAACAGTTCAGTCAGCAGAAGTTCTGCTGAAAAGTGTTCTGCAGAACTCTTTTCAGAATTCTGCTGAAAAGATGTTTTTGCTGAAAATAGCTGAAAAGCTGGGAAACTGAAAATTTTGCTGAAAAGGGGTGAAAAAGCTGAAATTGAGTTAAAAAAGTTTCTCTGCGTAAACAGGTTTCTGCTTAAAACAGCTAATAAGTTGAGATTTGTGCTGAAAACAGGTGTTCAAATCCCATGACCAGGATTTAAACCTGGCCTTCTGGTCTCAAGGAAGCTACTCATCTCACTGAACTAAACTTGTTCGACAAACACAAGAGATGGAGAAACTGACAATTTTGCTAAATGAGCAGAAGCTGCTGAGTTTTGTGCTGAGAAGATGTGAAAAGCTGAAAAATTTGCAGAAAGAGGTGAATCAGCAGAATTTCTGCAGAAAAGATGGAAAGAAGAAGAACATTGCACTGAAAAGAGGTAAATCAGGCAGAATTTCTGCTGAAAGAGTTTTTTTTTTCTGAAAACAGCCCCAAAAAATGGAATTTGTGCTGAAAAGGGGTGAAAAAATGAAATTTTGCTGAAAGGGGTGAAGAAGCTAAAGATATACCAAATCAAGTATTTGTGCCAAACATAGTGTTTCTGCCATATTGTGGTATTTGTGCCACAAAAGTTACTACATTACAACATGAATACGGATAAAGATGAAAGAACTGGCAACCAATTCCTCCACTACAACCAGTCTGATACCACTTCTTTGCAGTGTTCACATTTACTAAGGCACTACCCAAAAGGCGTCACAAGAGGGCACTCCAACACAAGAGATGACCTATGTACACTGATGCACTTAGTAACAGTCAGCCTCCTACTTAGACACTACGTAATACAGCGATATTACAGTGTACAAATTCACATAAATATGATTTGCAGAAATACTAAACTTTGGCACAAATACTATAATTGAGTACAAGTACTCTAAGATAACAGAAATACTATGATTTAGCAGAAATACAATGTTTTTGCAGAAACACTGTAATTTCACTCAAATACTATGAGATAGCAGTAATACTATGATTTGGCAGAAATGCTACGTTTTAGTACAAATACTATGACAAAGTAGAAATACTATGACTTAGAAGTAATACTATCACAAAAGGGATTCCTCAAAATACTGTGAAATTGCAGTAATTCTATGATTTGGCAGAAATACGGTACTTCATACAAATACAATGCTTTGGTACAAATACTATATTTTGGTTTGAATACTATGATTTGCAACAAATACTATGATTTGGCACGAGTAGTATGATTTAGTACAAATAATACGAATTGGCAGAAATACTGTGACTTAGTAGTAATACTATAACATAACAGATATACTGTTATGTTGCAGACAGTCTATGGTTTCGAACCTGGCCCGCCCTCCTGGGCTCAAGGCGGCTACTCATCTCACTGTGCCAAACTGACTCTCACAAGGAAGGAGATGGAGAGACTGACAATTATGGTGAAATGAGCAGAAGCTGCTGAGAATTGTGCTCATAAGAGGTAAAAGGGCTGAAATTTGCAGAAAAGAGGTAATCAACAGAATTTCTGCAGAAAAGAGGGAAAGAAGCAGACATTGCGCTGAAAAGAGGTGAATGAGCAGAATTTCTGCTGGAAAAGAGGCAGAACAACCTGGTTCTGCTCCAATTCACCAATCAGAGTACTGCTTCTGTCTGCTTCATCAGGCTGTTACTTGTATGTATTTCTGCCATGTGGTGTTGACAAGAATCTGAGGTCCATATTAGAAAAGCTGCTAAATCATAAAACTTGCGAATTGTAATAATTAGCATATAATTACAGGTCTGTGATAGTGTATAAATTTGTAGTGAAAAAAAAAACGTGGACCAAGGTGGGATTGAACCCACGACCTTTGAGCTGCAGAGCCATGTCATTACTGATTGCGCCACCTGGAAAGGGGGCGGCGGTCTGAAAGACAGATACTTGGGCAGTCAGAAATAGATCGCGGTGAGAGGCGAAAACGCCGTTTTTTGGAGTTACAAAACGTCGTGTAACTCAAAAACTAGGAGGGCTAGCCAGCATAATTCTTGTACTGGGTGAATCAGCGGACTTTGGTGTATTTTGACTGCGATTTTCATAGCTCGTTCTACTCCGTCGCGGAGAATATGACGAGAGAAAGAAACGGGCTTCATTTCCAGAGTTTGAAGACTGAGAGAAGGACAGATTTCCACCCCTCAAACAAACGTAATTCATTGCTCACGGTAAGATATTGTAAAAACTGCTTCCACTGTGAGTGTCAGCAGTGTCTGAAGATATATTGGCACAAGCCTCATGTCCTAACTTGCTTTGTTAAGAGATATGGCGATTTTAAAAATGCCTCCCGTTACAGAATTTCAGCTCTGAATTTCAAAACCTCCCCATAGACTTTGAATGGGGAGTATTGAGACCTTGTGTCACTCCGAGGCAAATTGCAAAAAACGGTAATCTCACAATAAAGATAGTGACATTGTCTGAAAGCCAGCAAAAATACCTACGTTTTGATGTATAATTTGTGGGGGTTGAGTGGAAATTGAGTCAGTAGCAAGAAGTTGTTTAGACATGAAGAGAAAATTCAGAACGGACCAGCACTCACTCTGACTTAATTGCATAGCAACCATAGCACGCATGTATTTTCTGAAAATCACAATTTTGCAACTGAAAACTTAAAGAGGTATAAAATTAAAACGGTTAGAAGATCTGAAAAACTGAATCATTCAGGAATAGCCCAATAGTTGAGAACATTTTAAAGTTTGAATGGAGTTTTAGGTGAAAGTATGACAAAGTAGTTAAGTTTCAAAACAAGCAAGTTTTAGCAGAATTGTGGAAGTTTCCCATTCATTTCAATGGGACAAATTAAAGGAAAAAAGTGTAATATTTTAAAAGTATAACAGTAATAAACACCAAAAGTCATAGCCGGCATTAGCAGAAAGAGCAGAACAGTTTAGAGTTTGAACGGAGAAAATCGGCTGAAAACTGAGGGAGTAGATAAGTGCCAAAAGTGTACGGAAGCAACTAGGGGAATAATATAAGAAGAAAGAGAAACAGGAAAACAATAGTGTGGAAGCCCTTGAGGGCATCCACACAATAATAAGAATAGAGAAACAGGAAAACAATAGTGTGGAAGCCCTTGGGCATCCACACAACTAGAAAAATTTGCATTTCCTGCGAAAATGCTGTGTGGATGCCCTAACGTTGAAGCTGTCTGCTGAAAAGCTGAAAAAGCTGAAAAGTTGCATGGTGGTGAAAAAAACACATGTCACCCTGAGCAGGATTCGAACCTGGCCCTCCTGGTCTCGAGGCAGCTACTCATCTCACTGAGCTAAACTCATTCTCTCAAGAAGAGGAGGAGAGACCGACAATTCTGCTAAAATGAGCAGAAGCTGCTGAATTGTGCTGAGAAAGGTGAAAAGGCTGAAAATTTTGCAGAAAAGAGGTAAATCAACAGAATTTCTGCAGAAAAGAGTAAAGAAGCAATAAGTTGCGCTGAAAAGAGATGAATCAGCAGAATTTCTGCTCAAAGGTGGCTATTCATTTCCCTGAGCCAAAGTCACTCTTACAAAGAAGAGGTGGAGAGACGGACAATTCTGCTGAAAATGAGCAGAAGCTGATAAGAGTGAAAAGGCTGAAAATTTTGCAGAAAAGAGGTGAATCAGCAGAATTTCTGCAGAAAAGAGGCAAAGAAGCAGAAACTTGCACTGAAAAGAGATGAATCAGCAGAGTTTCTGCTCAAAAGAGTTGTCTTTTTTCTGAATACAGCCAAAAAAGCTGGAATTTGTGCTGAAAAGGGGTGAAAAAAATGAAAATTTTGCTAAAAAGGGGTGAAGAAGCTGAAGAAGCTAAAGTATACAAATCAAAGTATTTGTGCCAAACATAGTGTTTCTGCCATATTGTGGTACTACTACATTACAACATGAATACGGATTAAAGATGAAAGAAACTGGCAACAAATTCCTCCACTACAAACCAGTCTGATACCACTTCTTTGCAGTGTTCACGTTTACTAAGGCACTACCCAAAAGGCGCCACAAGAGGGCACTCCAACACAAGAGATGAGGTGAATGAGCAGAATTTCTGCTGAAAAGAGGCAGAATGTTCTGTATGTAGAAAAAGAAACACTGTTGAACCATGTGTGAAATAAATAAAGAAATGAAATGAAAGAACAACCTGGTTCTGCTCATTTTCACCAATCAGAGGTACTGCAAAAAGCTGTATGGTGGTGAAAACAAAATGTTGCCCTGAGCAGGATTCGAACCTGGCCCTAGCAGGCTCAAAGCAGCTACTCATCTCACTGCCCCAAACACATTCTCACAGAGAAGAGGTGGACAGACTGACAATTCTGCTGAAATGAGCAGAAGCTGCTGAGAATTGTGCTGATAAGAGCTGAAAAGGCTTAAAATTTTGCAGAAAAGAGGTGAATCAGAAGAATTTCGGCAGAAAAGAGGCACAAGGTTCGGTATTTGAAGTTTCGTTTCAGAAAGTATAATTTAAAAAAGAAAATGAGACACTTATTTAATTCTCAACTTAAAAAGCTAAAATGAAAAACGTAAAACAATTGTTTTTTCATTTTGTCCTTTCGCACATCAGAAACGAAAAACCCAAGAAAAAAGAACGAGAAAGGGCCCTTTATTTATTTTGTCTGAACCGGAAGTTTTAGTAGGTCAACAACCTGTACAAGTGATGCGCAAACTTATGGCAAACACTGTAGTGTGGACATCATGACGTTGGAAAAATACTCAGACGTGATCATGGAGATGGCAAAACAAGGCCTGTCATCGGAAATTATATCAGAGCGTCTGTCATATGAACACGGGGAAGTGAGAGGATTTTCTGCGAGAAATGTTAGAAAGTTTTGTGCTGAGCAAATCACTAGCTGTCGACTCTCGGAACACGGTTGGAGCTTGAGGTGACACAAGCTATAAATGAGGTAAGGTACTTTCTTCCTTCACCTTATGACTGTGTATGGTTGTCTTAACTGGGTTGTAAGGGGGTTAGTCTAGACTGTGTGCGCGCGCCGCGCTTTTAGCGTCTTGCGGGTGGTGGGTAACGTTAGTTATTTTAAAGATGTCTCTCACTGGTATTTGTACAGTTAATTAGCACAATACTTTAGCTTTACACATTTGCTTTCAGAATAAGCTACTTTACATTTGTTGTTCTAGTAGTAGCATGATCTTTTATTTTAAACAGGTGGGCCCAACATATGGCCGCAAAATGATGAAGGGCTATCTGTCCACAAAAGGGGTACATGCTGCAGAGGGACGAATTGGGTCAATTTTAAGAGAGGTGCATCAACCTTATCATGAAGCAAGACGCCAGGTAGCCTATGTTATTTAATCTTCCACTAGAACTGTATTCCAATGTTCTTTGTCATATTTGTGATATACATCATGTAATGGTAGGGCCTAATTCTGTTTAACAGATGTACGCCCTGCTTTAACAGTTACTTGACTCTTCCTCAAACGTATGATCAAATCTGCCTTTATCCAGTCAGCTGTCATTTATTTTTGTGATTTTTTTGTAAGGGAGCTCGGAATCTTAATCCCACACCGTACCATGCTGAATGCATGGGGCACAAGGTTCACCTGGACCAAAACGAGAAACTTGTAATGTTTGGAGTCACCCATGTTTTAGCTGTAGATGGATTCAGTAAAAAGATTGTGAGTCATTCACAATGCCAATCAAAAACAACTTGAGCATCTATGAATATGTTTTCAGGTAATACAACCTCTCAAACCATTTATTTCATCTTAAGTGTTTTGATGGACATGTTAGTCATATTGGACATGAGCTGCACCCAAATTTACAATATTTGAATTTAAATTAGACATGCAACAGATGGGTCTGGTTATGTTCCTGAATATAATATATTAAGAACTTACCAAACATTTTGATCAACATTTTCTATTAATGTAAAAATAAATAAAATGGAATTGCACATGAATCATTTAACTACTTTATTGCAATTAATCAGTGTTCATTTATGAATGGAACAAGGTTCTTGGATTTCCACATATCTTTCAATTGTTCTGACATACATCTAAAGTCTGAGCATGACAGTGACATTGCAAAGAAACTTAAGAAATATATGTTGTCCTACTACAACTAAAATATTACCCAAAAAAAACATGAATGAATACATTCAAAATAATAACACCTTTGCTGGTCTTAAAGCAAAATAGTTAATAAATGTTCTTTATTTTTTCCTGTACCAGACCTGCAGTGATCACCTATGGTATGTGGGACCAGGTGCGAGTAGACCATGGAAAGGAATTTTATTTAACACTGTTCATGCAAGAGATGCTGTCACATCATCGCTTCAATCAGGAGAGACTGCCTTATTTACAGACCTCATCCACAAGAGTAAGATTTAAGTACCATTAACATCAGCTGAAATTCTTATACTATTACGTGTACTACTACGTACATTTAAGACATGTTTCTTTTAACTCTTTTAGAACCACACAGTTGAAAGGATTTGGCCTGAAATCAACAACCGTGTCAACTACCCACTAAAAACTGCCCTACTCCAGCTGATGGACCAGGAGGAGATAGATATGGAGGATAACCTTGTGCGATACTGTGTGTCCAATCTAACCTGTCAGCTGTGTAACATTGGTCTTGCAAGTGTGGTAGAATCATGGAATGCTCATAGAATCCCAGGTAAAAAAAAAAAAAAAAAAGTCAGATTGCTTACAACCCTGATAATGAACATTTAAACACCTCCTCTATTTTTTACAGGAAAAGGCATACCAAATCACTTTGCAGAACATGGGTGTAAAAGAAGAATTTCTCCAGAGCTCTTGCCAAATGCACTTGAAGCAGCAGACCTTTACAGGCAGCACTTGGGATCTGCACTCAAAGAATATTCGACTTTTGGAGTTGATCCCTTCACAACCGAACAGGACAAACTTAGAACAGAGAGTCATTTTGCAGAAAAATATCCTGATATTTCACATTTGTTTTTTAGAGCCGTAAATGGTGACTTTATGCCATACAAAGAAGCTCTGCTCTGTCTCATAAACATAACTCAGAGAAATGTATGAACCACTGCATCTGTAAACTGTACAGAACAGACAAAAAAAAAATCAACTGACTGTAAACATTTGTGTGTACACACTACATTACTCCTCTGCAAAAAAAGATTTCAATACAGAAAATGCAGCTGTTAGACCAGTAATGTAGAACTCCGTTGTTACTCTCCCTGCATTTTGCACAGTGCTGTGATGTCTCTTGCCACTGTTCCACACATGTCTTGCAGCCAATAATGCTTCTGCAGCACAGTGAGAACACTGGATCCTCAAATGATGTCTGCAAAAGTAAATCAGATAAGTGAGACTGTTATCCATTTATGTTGAATTTAGTTCAAACTATAGGTTCAAAGTCAGTCTGACATAAATTTACAGACAGCATGCAGAATATTTTGGTTATTCTGTAATTAACTCTTGTTCACGCTGTTCTGAGAAAGTCCCTGGTCTATATTTTTGTCTATAATTGATGAGGGGCAAATCAGTACA
>NC_031984.2:36255476-36303523 GCF_001858045.2 Oreochromis niloticus
TGAAAAACATGGAACCAAAGTGGAGTTCTCCGAGTCTCCCCCGAGCACGATAACTGTCAATGCGGACAATTTCGCTGTCGGGTGTTTCGCTAGCACCATTGGTGGAAACTTCACCTCTGAGTACGTGGTTAGAGAAAGTTATGTCGCCACCGAAGGAGTTCACCGAGCCGACTGCGGACAATCGGCCCTACATGGCCCCTGGGCAGCGGAAACCATCACGTCGTGTCGAGTCACGGGAGCAGAGTCTTGCAAAGCTTTTTGCTTTCGGAGCAAAGAAGATCGAAGCGCTTACTTTGACAACAGACTGATGTACCGCTATTTGCCCAACCCCTCGAACGGGTCCGTCGAGAGCATCGAAAATCGTCCTGAGTCGGCGATAAGGCCTTCGGACGGGCTCGGCTGCATCACCGGGGGCTCTTGCATGAGAATATTGTTGGGGCTGGGGCTGATGCTAGCCACCGTGCTCGCGATTGCGATGGGGGCATTTTGGCACATGAAACGGACAAGGAAAAGTTGGTCCCCACAGTCAATCGAGCAGTATGACCATAGAGGCTCTCTGCTTCCTATTCGCTCTCCTCGACCGCAGAGGCAGCAGAAGGACAGCCTGTAAGCGTAATCTCTTTCAACGCATGGAATAGTTTGCATGTATCAAAGAATCTATGCGTATTGTTGTACAGCACTGGTGATTATGAAGAATATGCATTCTTAACCTTGTTTGCTTGTGTGACCGTATGTATTCTTACGAGTATAACCACAAATGTAACCATATGTATTCTTACAATTATAACCACAAATGTAACCACATGCCGCCTGCTTTCAAATAAACTATCTGAAAGTGTACGAATATACGCAGGGATACTTTCTTGATACCTTGTTTGGGTGCGTGTATGTATGTATGTATGTATGTATGTATTCTTATGATTATAACCACGAATGTTTGTAACGTCTTACAGAAAGTGGCCCATGTAGCTGATATGTTGAGCACAACACAATACAAATACAGTGGTAATTGTGGCAGTGTAAGCCTTTATTTGAACCCTGTAATAAATTTCAGAAGCAAAGAATCTCAGTCTCATAATTTCATTTGGAAAGGTCTACTTCTGCAAATGCATCGCTTGATTACAAGGGAAAAAAAACAAGCAAGCAGAGCTGTTGTCAGTGCAAAGCACAGACCGATGTTGTTTTCTCCAGTTCAGAGTAATCCCTCACAGCTGCAGAGAAACAACAAAACAAGAAATATGAACAACCTCTAAGTATCTGGTTGTGTTTCATGAAGTACATAGGCTTTCTTCATCCAACCTCCTCCCCTTGGGCTTTTCCCTATCCCTTACCAATCATTGTCGGTCATGCCTTTGAAAGCCTGCCCTTCGTAATAAGTCTTGGATCACAGATGCTTTATTCCCTGAAATAGTAGCTGCTTGAAACTCAAAGTCACTAAATGAAGCTCCTCTTCCTCACAACCATACACATGTACATACACATGCGGTTAAGACATTACAAGCATCAGAATAAAGCATGTACAAAGTCATCGACACGGCTTCGTGGCGAGCACCGTACTTTTTGTGCCTGTGGAAGCACCAGCTCGTCCTAACTCACATACACTTGAACCCAGAGATGGTGCTGTCAAAAGGGAATGGTCATTTCTTGTTAAGCTGTTGGTTATTGTCACGATTTGCAACACTCTTCACTTTCTCTGAAAGTATTCTGTACAAATTAACGAACGTTGCATCCAATGATTGTACAGTTTATTGTATTTTTGGAAAAAACACCACACATGCACAAAGAAAGACATTTTTATCACGGGTTTTATTGACAACAATAATAGAGTGCAGACATTATGTATGACTCATATTGTTTTTACACTTGGAGAAATCAGGGTTAAAGTGTCGTGTAACGTGTTGATTTTGTGGGCATTCTGAGGACTCTGAGGACACCTCGGAGGTGTCTGCGCTCTCCGAGGTGTCCTCGTTCTCTGAGTTATCGGTCCTCTCACTGTTGTCGCCCCTCTCAGCTGTGTCGGTGCTCTCACCATTGTCTGAGATCTCAGCGGCGTCGGGCCTCTCTGCTGTATCGGCCCTCTCAGCGGCCTTTGAGCAGCCTCCAGGGCGCCTAGGCAGATGTAGCTTGTTATCTCTTTCATCATCTTCCACACAGGTTCTATATCCACAACACCTTCTCTCAAGACACGGGCGGTCTCGCTAGGACACTTAGCTGTAGGCTCGACCTTGGTCCTCACCGTGAAATCGTGGTCCATTTCATAGGTGAACCACAGTTCGTATTCGTCCTCGGCTAATTCCACGTTGTCAGCATTTGCATATGACTTCGGATAAAGCAAATCACCTGAAGCTTTGCGTAACCTATCCCGAAAGTCTACGATTGTATTAGCAGTGATGTAAAGATCCTTAGCATAATCGCAGTGGTCCTGAGGGTATTTGTGCACATAATGAAGCATAGCCAGACACCAACTGCTTCCCCCACCAGTCATCGACTGTCTATACAGAAACCTGTTAGACATCATGACCTTGAAAGTCACAGTGAATGGATCGGCCGTCTTGGCGAATTCTGCTAATCTCTCATACAGGACCTCCTTTTTCGAGGGAGCATTCGATCGCGGTTGCGTACCCTCCAAGAGCACTAGGTGACCATGGGGATTCATCTTGTTTATTCGTGTTATAACGTTACCGTCTGCAGATTCTATGTCTGGGACACTCATTCGAATGTCGGTGCACTTTGACCGCGGGGCTCATTTTTATATATTTTTTAACATGGGTGGGGTTTCGGCTGAGGCTCTATTTCTTGAAAGAAACGAGTCAAGTGTACAGAAGACAGAAAAAGTACCTTTCTAAGGAATAAGGGTTGGTATGCACATAACTTGGGTTTCGCGACTCATGAGCCAACCAACTTTTCCACCGCAACCATCAATTTGAGACCCAGGTCCTGTCATTGGAATGGTCCATGTACAGACGCAGCTGAAGGTATACGAGGGTGTGATTCTCTCTGTAGAACGGGTCACTCGTCATCTGTAAGCTTCGCTCTGGGTTCGTGTGCAGATCTACAATTATACTGTCATCCAGCACCGTCTTCCGGAAAAGAGGTATCGCGGAATACGCTATGAGCAACATCGAGTTTTCTCCCGTGGCGATGCAGGGTTTGCATCTTTTTCCCCGGGCCTTGGCGATGAGCTCTGCTGTTTCGTAGGCCTTTCCGTGTAACACGTACCGGATAATAGCCTCCGAACACTTACGGAAAACGCCGGTGTGGTCGTCTATCACTTTTGCCAGTTGCAGATCCAGGCTGTCTAGATCGCAGTGGGAGTGTGTGAACAGATGGCAGAGTTTAGGCCATGAACACATACCGTGCTTGGCATACACTACAGGAACCTTGTTCGCCGTGAACACAATATCCATGTCGGCATACATGATCGCGTTCCCCTCGTTGGTGTCCAGTGACGTCGCATACTGTTCTTTACCCTCTTGGCACGCTTTACGCTGAAGTTCTCGTATTACCCCCGGGGCATGATTAATCACAGCTACACGCAAATGATCCATCAGGTTCAGATCCGCCGTGTAAAGGTGTTCGTAGCTGGCAGGAGGTATGGCGTCTGGTATGTCCTCCAAGCACAACATGACGACGTTACTCTCATCTTTGAAGTTGAACACCATCTTCGTCTCCTCGGTACGGGGTAGGTTCAGGCGAGAGTACGCGATCATGACAGGGATTCCCTGCACCTCCAACTCTGCAGCCTGAGCTTTGAGTTTGGATATATAATCTAGGTAAACTCCACCGAGCAGGATAGTTCCGTCTGGGATTCCTGTCTTCCGTACAGCAACCCACGTGTGAAACACGAGGTTCGTAGTCAGCTTTCGATAGCTGTTGTCCAACCGAAACCCGGAAAAGTTACGATGAAGAAATTCTTTAACCTGCTCAAAGTAAGAGGTATGCGAAGTTGCCATTTCAGGTGTTTTTTGTAGAAAGGAACCGGAGACTAGGAACGCTGAGATGTTAGATAGTATTGCAAGTAATACTAATATTTACGTTGCCTAATAATGCGGGTGTGCGTGCAGTGCCAATATATGTAGAGCTACACCGGACTGATTACTCGTTTATGACTATCTCTGCAGGCACAACTTCACAGAGGATGAACCGCACAACCGACGAGCGCGGGCGCATCTGTGCCATGTCCGAGGATTACAAACCAGAGCTCAGGTGGAAGATTACTGCGGAAACAACTATAGATGACGGTCACGAGGAGCGATCGTCGTTCACAGTTAACGTGAAGCCACTGTGCCGCGCGGAGGAAGACTTTGATTGGCAGAAGATAGCTATCTCTCTAACCCAGCGTCACACCTGCTTCGAGTACAGATGGAGGGAAACCTGCGCTAAGATAGAAGATTTACTCGATCAACTACATGCCCTTTTGAAAGAGGCAGCGGATACCTATCATGACCACATGTCTGGTCACAAAACCGTTCAGAGCCCATGATACCCGAGAGACTCTAGACACTGGAGAGCGCAACTGGGACCCATTGTGTATTTTCAACCGCATCATTGCGAATGGCCGATACACTGTGTCATATGTTCAATCCGATCGAGATACTCACTATATATAATATCATGTGAATACCTTAGTTTGTACCAGGATTACATGTAACTGTTGTGGTGAAAAGACTAATGGCGATGATTAAAGACTGATACAAAAGACACATTTGTTGTTCACGTGTATTGCATGGGGGCTGGTTTGGCGAACTGGGTCTCGGAAGTAAACTAAGGGCATACTACAAATCTCTCAAGTGAAAGAAATCCTATCGGATGTGGTCTTGGGCAGTATGAGCGTTATTCGAATACATTTATGAAGTGGTGGCATGAACTACCTAGTGTCAAGGTCTTTTTAGGAATACAACTGTGGGTTCGCGTAAACTCGTTTTCATGTTTCTTGTACCACATAGGTTGCATTTTGCCTTGAGGTGACGTTTGTTGTGATTTGGCGCTATATAAATAAAATTGAATTGAATTGAATTTCAGGAAATACCAGTATTTACAGCGTCGGACATCTGTATTGTCATGTGTATCACTCGGTAGTCGCAACAGTTAGGCGAATGGCTTCCCCGTTCAACTCTGGAACTCACAGCGGTCGAGACTCAGACTGCGAGCATGTGGGTAACTCAGTTGGTCCTGCCTTCAAATTCAATCCCATATGCGAGCTTTACCGAGAATTTGCTTGCAAGAGGGTAAAGGTGCCCTATGTAGAGGATAATTCCAAGCGCCGCGTAACCGATATAGTAGATTTGGGTCCACCTTGTAAACTCAAGACAGTAAAACCAGATGGAAACTGTTTCTTCCGGGCTATCAGTCAGGCCCTTTGCCACAATGAGGACAGTCACGCTAAAATTAGGGAAGCGATTGTGTCATTTTTGAAAAGTAGAATAGACTCAAAACGTGGCCACATTGCACCTGAGGGCATATCCAGCTCCGACTACATCAACACCAAGCGTATGGATCGATTGGGTGTTTGGGCGACCGAGGTTGAGATACAAGCATTGTCAGACATGTTACAGTTACCGGTATACACGTACTATAAAAACCGATGGTTGCGCTTTACTTCCCGAGATGTGATATGGGAAAAGGGTATATATCTCAATAACAACGGTGCGCACTATGACTTGGTGTTGTGCGTGAAATCAAAAAATGGTTGCGCTGCATGTCGCGACTCCTACAAAGGCGATGCAACACCTGACTACAACGACGTGGCGGCCGAGTCGCATCGCTATCCTACGTCTCAACCACCCGAAACAGACACGGTGTTAGGAGTGCAGCACTCAACCGAAGTGAAAGAACAGACAGACACACGGTTTCATTTCCACGGTTCTGACAATCACGATTACGACGAACATCTCGACCCCAAGTACAATAAAGATTTGAGACCGTGGACTTTATTCAACGAGACATGGTATCCCTTCATAGAACAGCTAGACGATTGCTGGTGGGGTGACGTCTGTGTATCCAGTGTAGTGACTTGCATGCTACTCTACGGTACGGATGGCGACGTGGCTGTGACTGCAGGATTGTCTGGCGAACCTGGCAACGTCTGTTCTGTAACCGTACGTTCATCCTTTTCCACGGTCGCGTATCACATCGTTCTCCGAGGTTGCAGCTATGTCTGCGATGCAATATCGGATGAGAGTTTTCGCTCCCCAACGACCTGTGTCTGCAAGATATTAGCCACCGTAAGCAATCCACGGATAATGGCGAGACCTGCAACTCGGAAAGTCGAACACAAACTCAATTCTGTATCGACGTCGACGAATGAGACGGTGGACCGCAAGAGATCGCCCGTAAAGTTTGGCGTGCCGTGTGGGACGTTTCCCTGTTGTGACATTACAGTGGAGAACGTGGAATATCAACACGTGTCTGTATCGACGGCGATGGATGAAACAGTGGACCTTACAAGATTACCCATATGGTTCGACGTACCATGCAGCGAGTTTCCCGATTGTGAAATGACACCACGTACTGTTCAACGAGAACTAGAAAAAGTATCACGTGTCGCTGGAGTCGCTTTGTATAACGTTACCAGGGATGTACCCGGGTACCTATTTGACGTAGTTACAGCTGAGAACATATTGTTTGTGACATTCGACCGATACGGGTACATCATCTCCGACTGTAGCGACACTTTACGGTTTTGGAGTATGGAAGATGTGCTTTGCTGCATGTGTGAAAGTAAAGGCATTGGATTTGTATGCACTGACAGCGTGTTTCCGTGTAACCTTACATGAAATTGTGATTGGAGTTGTGTTATAACAGATCACCAAACACAAAACGAATAAAACACAGTCATTGTTCCATCATCGTTTCACATTTATTTGACATTGTATCACTTCCATCTTATTCTGAAAATAAACAGTATCTTGCATTGCGTGAGCGTATACATTTGTATGCAAACTCATCCAATTTCATCAACAATGAAATGCAGAGTCCCGTCTGTAGAAGTAATTGCGCCACGTGTTCAGGTCCATTTCACCACACACGGCAAAAGTCAAGGGCGATCGTCTCAAAAACACCTCCTTCGTGAACTGAGCGATGTGGATGAGGGCGTCGTGTTGCCCTTCTTCGGCTACATCGTAAGGTCTTTCCTGTTTCAACAGCCCGTTGTATATGTCGCGGACGCTAGATCCGTATATCGTCGTAATACCTAGAGATCCTGTCACCAGACCTATGTTATCACAGGGGCTCTCTATCAGCACCTTAACGTGGGGCGTAGCCGTATCCACTATGGCAAAGGTGTCTGCGTATTCGCTCATTGTCTGATACAGAGACGTGACTTGTTTCATGAGCATGTGAGGGATGACAATCTTTCCGTGGAAATGGTCTCTAGGTGGAAAATCCGCAAAGTGTAGTCCATCATATGCAGGTAGTCCCGAACCTACCATCCTAGTGAAATATGTCAGGATATCCAGATTGTCAAAACAAGCACATCGGATAAGAGCCATGATATCAGACAAAGCGCGATATTCCACTTGTCGGTGTGCAGGATTGTGAGAGGGAACGCATACGGACATATCTTCTTCACACTGTGGAAAAATGAATGTGAACGCTCCACTTGAATCTTTCTTGACACAAACAACACCCCGTTTTGAACAGCCTTTGCAATCGATAGGGAACTCGCTATCGTCAGAGGACATTAAGACATCTAGAGCCCCTCTAGCTCTGTCCGCAACCCACAGGCTCTCAGACATCATGAATTGCAACACATTCAGAGTCGCTTGTTTGTTCGCTTCGTCGTACACGGACAGCGAACGGTTGAAGGGTTCGCTGTCAGTGCCGGCTATCTTGACGGTCAGCTCACTGTTTGAGCGTCGCTCGTCCAAACCGGCATGAGACATTCCAAGGTCCACGGACCACTTGGATGAAAGTTTGTTAGGATCATACGTTATGGACCTTGTCTTGTTTCCGTTCAAAACTGCGAATTTGACAGGTACCTTGTTCCACGCTCCCTGCCTATAGGCTGTAACTGTCATCGAGTCGATCGTGAACAGAGCGCTGTGACCGGTGAGCTGTATAAGGTCCGTTACATCCAAGGAGAATATCACGGGCTGATTAGAATCGGTGGCCTTCTTCACAGTGTGAGAGAAAATAAAGTCGGTTTGACTAAACGCCATTGTGGCTGTTACTGGAGGGTGCGCCCTCTTTATACTGTATATAAAACACTTTATTCTGTTTGCAGGCCCACGTCAGCAGGCGTCTTGTTTCACAATTGTTCGCCACCGTACAGCCAGGGCTTTTCGTTCACACAACGTCCAATTCTACGTTTCTTGTCAGGACCGTATACGCGCGCGACAACTTCGTTAACGGGCACGTTGTTATCGAGAAGATCTCTGTAGAAATTTTTACAGCCTGTGCAGTGGTACCTAACCTGTTTGGTGTCACAACACACACCAGGCTTTCTTTTGTCATAAGCCGTGGTTTTCACGACGAGCCACTTTTTCTGTTTGAACTCATCTATCCATCTCGACATAGCTGTCACCGTCGGCAGTGGAGTAGGGCATGATACAGAGCGCGGTTTCTGGGTACAGTGTGTTTGTGGAAGGGGTGAACGCGTCGGGGTTGTGCATCTGCAACATGAGTGTGGTTTGATAAACAAGACCCGCTAGGTCAACGGAGGGCTTTTCGTGGAGTCCGCTGCTGGAAATGAAAAGTCTTCCCTCCGCACATATGACTCCAGGGTGATTTAACATGACAGTTGGTAGCACTATTGAAATTTTGCTATCGTCGCGGGTTTGGGTCTGAGCAACTGAAACTGCCCCTTGTTCGATGAGCCTGGTTAGAGACTCTCCCAGTGTGCGAGCGAGGTTAGCGTATACATCCCCTGGACTTAGTTGCATGTCGTCGATCACGATGTTCATGCAAGCGGTCAGTTTTTCACCGGGGAGACGGCTTACAGTTTCTCTGTTTGCCGCGATCCAATCCAACTCGTGCTGTCCACACGCGGGTATCATATGTTCGGGGCAAGTGTTCATGATAGAGTTGAAGGCAGCGTCTGCCCTTTTGAGTCTGTTTCTGATAGAGCGAATCAATACGAGTAACCAGTGCTTACAGTCTTCGATGGCCCGATTCTCAGAGTTACTGCCGTACATGTATCGAGGTAGACAAAAGTCTATGATGCAATGCGCTACAAGTTTCCCAGATCGATTGACCAAAGTGCGATCTGCGTGGTGGGCCGTCAACACTCTGGAGTTCGCGTAGCACCTGTTGCCCGGTTGATACGGGTGTTCAATCAGGTCGTTGTCTGGTAAACCCTCGCCGAGAGGACTAACTGTGAGCGGACATGAGGATAGGTCTATTCGGTCAGGGTCAATCTGCGCATCCATTGAGGTGTCAGCTATTTCGCACAATAACGACCCTCCGAACATGGCTGTCACGCAACCCGACGTGGCCTGCAAAGCCAACGGGTACCTGTAGAAAGTGGCTTCGCACGGGTTACATTTGTGAAACTCGTAGCATTCTACCGGCTTCACCGTAAGGCCGGTGATGCGCTGTAACCAGGTCCTGGTGAGCTCGACGTACGTCGTTTTCACATTAGAATTGTTGACTTTTAGACGAGCCAGCGTCTGTTGGCTAAAGTGTTTGTTTTTCGCGGATTTTATCAGGGTACTCCAGGGGAAAAACCCTAAGCCCATTTTGGACGCGATGATTTCTGACGCTCTCACCGCCACCAAGTCCCTCAGGAGACTTTCCTTTCTGGAAAAGATGTGATTCATACAGTAAAGCCCGTCCTTGTACATACTCAGGGAGTATACAGTACCCGCACCCTCGGCCTGTGCGTTTTCCAGCTTGACCGACACCGCGCTGAACCCCGACGCTAGCTGGAGCGTCATGACGGAAAGAACTCTGTGAGGCGTTAGGAACGAGGCCGCCTCATGCAGTTCAGTCCATCTGCTTGATTCGTTGAACGTGGGGTCTTTTTTCACGTAGAGTATTTCATCTCCGGTTTGAAGCTGATGCCAGGGTACCGTAGAAAAGCATGACGCTCGATCGCTTTCCAATTTGACGCAGTCGCCTCTCATCACGCATGATACGAACGCGTCCGTAACTGCTGAGTCGCAAGGGGATCGCATGCTCTTGAACGCGGCCAGTCCTCTCACCTTAACCGATACCGAAGACAGTTGCTCACCCAAACTATCTACCGTGTGGGTCAGCGCCAGATACGTTTCCTTTGCAACGTGACAATATATTGAGCAGCTGTTCTCGTATTCTAGTTTCACCCGTCTGTCTTTCACAAACGCCTCGGTTACAGGGACTGAAACATGCGCATCAGGGACTCGCGCTAGATACACGGGGTAACCTTCTTTCGTGAGGCTACCCTGCGGGTCACGGTGGAGCTCTTCGTGTTTGTTACCGCGACCGATCACGTACATTCGTCTCAAAACATCCTCCACCAGAGCCACGTGCACGTACTTCAGGAAATCGGGCACTTGCCGTCCAGCCCGCCTGAGCTTCGACCTTATGGCTTCGCCTGCCTTGTAGGCAAACTGTCGAAGCGAGGCCTTTTCTTGCTGAGAGTTCATTTGCCTGTCGCGAACAGCGTCCGGCACATCCATCTCTGCTGACTCACCGGGCCCGTAGCCCACCGCTACCATGACGCTGTCCGTGTCCCCGTATATCACGGGGCATTTGTGATGGTAAAAGTCCGAAACACATTTGTTTACGACTGCGATCTGCTGCCGTCCGTGGCCAGATGTGAGAGGTCCACAAGGATGCGGAGCGGTTCCGTAGAATGAGTTGGCCAAAACTTTACACTCTCCCTCTTGTAACTTGTAGTACATTCGCTCGGCGTCACTCGCGGCGGGGTCCTTTAGCTTGACTTTGAACTCCGAGCGTCGATTCAGGTAATACTCAACCGACGATGCGAACACCCCGGGCGCCCTGACGTACGACCCGGTGCTCTCGTCGTACCTGAGGATCAGGGACGCGTACTCGAATCCTTCCGCTTCCCAGCTGTAGCAAACCCAACCCGATAGGTCGTGAGGGAAATCGACCGGGGGCCACGGTATGGTCGTTTCGGGCGATATGTTGAGCGCGCACATGATAGAGGGATACATGCTGGAAAAGTCAAAGGATAGCTCTAATCCCATACCCGGACCCGAGTAATGCAGACCGGTTAGAGGTTCGCACACGGCGCCTCCCTTCCAGGTTTCACCGTCTCCATCGGGCAATTGTAATTTGGGGTCCCATCTCAGTCTGAGTTGCTGTTCGGAGCCTACCGGTCCCGCTTTCACTCTAAGGGTGTCGAGCGTGAACTTCAGTTGCGGTATTTGCACGGAATGGATACTTTGGACGAATCCGCCGAACATGTCCCCTCTGCCGTGAACTACGACATCTATATTAAGGGTAGTCCTGCATCGGTGAAACAGAGCCGACACAGGTTTGAGGACCTTAGCTAATCGGCAACACAACTGTGCATCGACCAAGTTGTATATGAGCACCGCAAACAGGCTTTTGCCTCCCGCGCTGATCATGTCGTCCATTTTGTCATAGCTCACGTCTGCCACCTTATACAGTTTTCTCGGGTCTTTCGTGGGTTTCTTGTGTATCTCCCTGAACTTGGTGACGACGTACGGCGCGACGTCGTTGAGTTGATGTCTCTTGTCTCAGCCATTCTATACAAATCTATCACGTTCATACCACAGCTGTTCATTTTGAAGTGACCCAGCTTAGCCTTGTCTTTGTTGAACTTTTCTACGTGGGTCGATATCTGCGTCAGTTTGTATTCAGTCAACGCGCCGTTGGATATCACGGAACCCACGTTTTTCAGCATCTCCCTGTACATGTCCAAATAACGCACGTTTTCAAACTGGAAGATCGGCTCTGCGTCTCTACTGAGAGCTCTTGTGACAAACAAGCCGGTCCACAAGTCCCTGAGCTTTTCGCTTCGCTTTCTGACAGTCGGGTCCAACAGTTTTGTGTAACTGGGGTCGGTGTAAAAGTGTACCCTCTGGTCCAGAACGCGTATGTCAAACTCTGCGTTGTACACGTACAGGAGTTCGATTTCGTGGATTCGCAGAAGGGAAATTGTTCTCTCCAGCAACGAGAGTTCCCCGGGGCAAGCGTGAAACTCGACGCGATCCACATCGTCTATACCAGCTCCTTTAGCTAACTCAAGGTCCGCTTCAGGATAGCCATGCGGGGCGGATTTGTTTTTGTTGTATGCCACGAGCAACTTCTTCCTGTGACCTGTGTGTGGTTTGGGTAGATGTGCGTTCAGGATTACAATGGACACGCACGTTATCTCGTGCTGTTGTCCTGGCATGTCGGAGAGCAGGCTGGGGATCGACACCTGTTTGCTTTGTTTTGGAAGGCGCTTTCTCTGTTCGTTCAAAGTCGACGTCAACGTATTGCGGTATTTAGTCATATCTGTAACCGTAGCCTCTGTGCAATAAGGGAACCTGTAAGCGAAGGACTCCGACCTCACGGAACCATCCCTATGAGCGTCAGCAAACACAGTTTTGATGTCCAAACAGGCCGCTTTGTAGAAACGATCCACGTGAACAGTGTCGAACGATCTAGCTTCGAGCTGCGAAGCTTCGTGGTCGTATATGAGGTCTCTGGGTGACACAGCTTGGTTGAGTTTGCGGAACGGAACGAAATACATTCTTCCGAACATTACATCTGAACACAGCGCCGGAGTATTACCATCTCTGGCAAGGTAGTAACCCTTATCGGGGCAAAAGTCTCCAAATGTAAGCGCTCCCCTGACACGTTTCATGTACGCAGAGGCTATGGATATTGATTTCAGGGGAAAGACGGCAGCGTTCACTTTTCGCTTGATGTCTTCATGTGAAACACTGATGAAGACTGGCTCCGCAGCAAAATACTTTGACCACGTAGCTTTCACCATACTCCAATTTTCCGTGTCGTCGTCATCTAGCTCGATATCGTATCCCACTACAGGTGTTATATCGGTGACCTTGATGTTCACGGTTTTGTACAACGGCGTGGCACATCTCGAGCGGATCACAAGTCCCCTGCACAGCAGCGATTCTTTGTGATAGAAAACCGACTTGAGCAACACTCCAACTAATGTTGGTTCACGATCAAGATGAACAGTTCTACGCTGGGGATAGATTTCAGGAAAGTATTCGCTGAACGGAATCGGTTTGTCCATATTTTCAGAGTGCCTTGTACACTGTACCTCATGTACGCAAGTCTCATAACTAGATGCCCTGAATTTATAAACTGAAGCACTCCATTTCATTTATTTCATTTGCATTATTCAGAATACTTGAAACAGTACACCTCTCTTTACACTGACATCCCAACTTTTCCCGACCGGGAGCAGTTTCCCGACCGAGAGAAGTTTCCCGACCAGGAGCACTTTCCTGACCGATGACAGACCCATTCACCGTAGTAGCTGACATGGGCCTTTCTAGGTATGCTGCGAAACGGATGAGTTCCACTGTTGTTACAGAACCCTATAGAGCTCCGGAATTATTCAGCACTAGGTGCATCACGGAGTACGAGGAGTACACATGCACTATTGACATTTGGAGCCTGGGCGTCATGATAGTAGATGCAGTGGAAGCCACGCCAACCTTCATTAGCCGAACGACACCCGAAGAATTTTCCACGCATCAAATCATCTGGAAGACCCTATGTTTCGAAGAACACGGTGACAACTTGGGCCTTAGCACTGTAATGCCCAACGTTATGGGTTGCAAACCTGTCAAGAGAGTCGTGTTTAAACGGAAGACAGACTCACGGCTCGCATGTTATTAGAGGACACTGAATAGAGTAGACTGTCCCATATGACTCCCGATGACATAGAAGTGGTTAGACTATAAGCTAGTACTAAGTGCATATGGTGAACAACTCTCTTTGTCGGTATTTGTTCTGTTGTGTCTATTTTTAGTGAATTGTTACCTTGTGATGTACGATGCTCAGTTTGTATCCAACAATAAAACAACACATATAGCCTCTGTGTGTCGCGTCACTGACCTTCTTTAATACGAAAGGAAGCTTCTTTCATACATACAAAAGGAAGTGTGCAAATTTACACAGACAGCAGTGTACAGTAATGTTATAATATTCGATTGCAAACAGAGGACAGTTTTTCATGGTCTTGTGAAATCAACAATACACAACTGAATGGATGTGGCTTACATGATACAATACGCAAAAAGCAGCGCATTGCGTACCAACCAAGGTACATTTTCCAACCGAGCATAAGTCGCCCACTCCCGACTGACAGTCGGTTTCCCGACCGAGGTTCATTTCCCCGACCGAGCGCTACCATGTGTATTTCATTGCTTGTAGGTGGCTGTACTTTAGTTCACTCAAGACACATTCTCACACAAGAACTACAATGGCCAGCTACTGGGTTTTACGTGAACAGTGTGAGCATCCTAATACGCACGTGGCCCTTTGCAAGGATACAATTAACATTACTCCTGCATATCCAAATGCAAATCCTACAAATCTCTGGAAGAGAATCTGTGGTAGTATATCATCTCTAATGACCACTACTCCAGTTCGGTTCACATACGGCAACAGCTGTCTGTCTGATTTAATCAACAACGCACGATACATCGCATTCCCCACCATTCGTGAGGTATTGTCGGTTGGAAGCGGTGACGGGCTCACGGATTACTATGTAGCCCACAAGATATTTGGTGCTAGGTCGGTACATCTGACCGACATAGAACCTGGCAACGACCTAGTCGAAAAGCTATGTTGCTCGGATGCCATTTCCCGATACAAGCACGCAGCGGGGCTCATGTTCACGTTTCCTTGCTTTGGAGCTGTCGGGTACGAGGATGTGATCAAGAACTTTTGCGGTGATTATATAATATTCACAGGCGAAATATCTGTGGAGGGACACACAAATCCATGTAACCTGTTGGAGCAGATCACCAAGGACTTCGCAGAGCACATCCGTGTGAACATTGCAAGCTGGGAGAAAACGTATCGCAAAGAAAGCTTGGTGCTTTACAAAAGGAAACCTTATCATCTGAGGAATACCTATCCACACTGGCGCTAGATTTGTTTTTGGGGTTACAGATTACAGAGCAGCTCACAGAATACATTCATGTGAACATTCCAAGCTGGGAGAGAACATCCTGTAAAAAAAAAAACAAGCTTGGTGCTTTACAGAAGGAAGAAACCATGGAACTATCAAACCCTGATTTGGCTGCGGATTTACCCGCTGTTACCACCAGCTTGAAAGACACAGAACCGGTATCGGAGTGTCCTCTTACTACTACTACTACTGCTACTACTACTACTACTACTACTACTACTACTACATCCAGGGTACTACCACCGGAGCTTGGCGCAAGCACCACTGATCATAGTGTGGACAAAAGGAACCCGAACGAATACCTGCCATGGACAGAGGAACCTACGTGGGAAACAGAGGATTGGTCTTTGGGACTACCTTCTTCACCATGTTATAGTTTACCATGGAATAGTGACGGCAGCAACGATGATGAGTATGAATTATTGTTATTCGGTCCCCCTCCTTATGACGATGATGGTTATTCCTATTATTATTTCGGGCCCCATGACTAGATGTGGGGGGGGTATAAACTGTTTTTCCATACTTGTAAGAACCTTGCTTGAATAAAAGTGTTCACATTTCATGTTCGTGTGGGGTGTTGTGCATCACATTGGACACTTGGAAACACTCACCTTGTAGATGAATTTCAGCTATATAATCTGTGGCTGCATGTGTAAGGAAACACATTGACGCTCATATGTCATGTATACACAAGGTGTTTATTTGAAATAAGTTGCACTTTACATGTAGCACACCACGATAAGCCACATTACATTCGAGTAATTCATCCACTCTTATTACTTGAAAATGGGTGCACATTCAATATGTACACGTAGTCGTTAGCTACGGTTGTACAGAGCTATCCAGAATGGGTCTTCTTCTGTTAAGTCTGAAGTAGCTGCACACGATGTCACATAGACCAGGATCACTGCGGTGATGAGACCTGTTGGATCCATACTGGCTGGTCGATGTGATGAACAGAGGCTTCGTTTTGACTGAATATGCTAAATACAACATATTATCGACGCGGATTCCTTGCACCGTGGCCTAGTCGTATAACCCGACATCTTATAACACGACGCCTCAAGGTAACCCGTTGTTGCCACTTTAAGCTCAAACATGAACCGCTGTGATCAGGGGGTAGACGACGTGCTGCCCAACGCCATTTGCCAGGACCTCGAGGAGTTCCTGGGTAGTATACCCCACCAAACACTGACGGAGATTATGATGCAGACCGAATGCGCTGACGTTGGTGATTATGACGGTTTGTTTCAACCTGATTCCTGTTCGGCCGACCGGGGCTTGTGGCCACACACGACAGATGTCATTACGCCTACAGTGTCTCCTCTGCATGGACTGCGCGGCGATGGGG
The DNA here is from genome assembly GCF_001858045.2 of Oreochromis niloticus. NCBI lineage: Eukaryota > Metazoa > Chordata > Actinopteri > Cichliformes > Cichlidae > Oreochromis > Oreochromis niloticus. Next base: position 36,271,901 of record NC_031984.2, read on the forward strand.
CTTCAGTGGACGTGCTGGATTACCTAAAACAGTGCAATCAGTGTGTGGAATACGGGCCGTGCTCGAACCTACTGTCCATTGATGAACTGGATAACTTTTTGCATTCGGACAGTCTCGACTTATATTGGGAATAATGGTAACCCGTGGCTTGTCGGTTAGCAAACAATCCTGCATGTGATGGTGATGTACCTTGACTTGTGAACATTACCTAAATAAAGAAATGTAATACTTTGCTAGCACTGTGTCGTTCAATATCATACAGACAAAAGTGTAATATTTCACTTCTATCTTCACGTGTCTTCACAAACACTAATACAATGGGTGCGGGAGAATCAAAAGTCCATGTCACAGCTGTGTTCTTACTCGTAGGGCTCCCGATCGTTAACGCAACCCTTAGCTTTAGGGGTCCAGTAACGTATCTGACGGATTCCGCATTCTACAGGTGCTCCGTCTTGGAGGCGGTTGCGTTTGACTGGATCTTGGTTCACTTCGGACTGTCGGTCCACGTTTTTCCCGTAGTTATAATAAGCTGCCAGGGAAGCGTAACCCTCCCCGAATCTGACAGGGTCCTTCTCAGATGAGCTGGTGTTTCTAACGGGCAGAGGCCGGGGTGTCGCTTCGGCGAAGAGTGTGCGAGTGTCATTATTCAGTTTCAAGTTTCTGTGAACGACAGGCGGATTGTTCGACGCCGACCTCGAGAACACTGTGTCTTTATTGCACTTCCTGGGTTTTAGATCCCTGTCAAAAGGTGGTCCTCTGAAATCCGTAGGTTGTACAGCCCCGCTTCTGTGAACAACAGGCGGATTGTCCGACGCCAGCCTCAGGATCACTGTGTCTGTATTACGTGTTCTATGTTTTAGATCCCTGTGAACGACAGGTGGCCCTCTGAGGTCTGTACGCCGGTCTATTACCTCGCAGCGCGGATCTGATCTCAGTTTTAAGTCTTCGAGCTTATCGCAGATCTCGATCTGATCGGCGCTTTGAGTCTCGTGACATTCCAGTTCTCTGATCATGTCGTAGTCTTCTTTGCCATCTGAGAGCTTGCTCGCATCCTTCACACAATAACGTATGAGCGATCGCATGTCTCGGAACGTGAGCTGGTGAGGTGACTGCGTGGTAGGCGATAGGATGTATCGTGCGTACGTGTCGTCTGCACCGATTGCGTATTTCAATGTGGTTCCCTTGCCTCTGATCAACAACTGGAATGCATCAAGTCTTTCTCCTGGTATCAGTAAAGTGTATCCGGGGACGGTGCTAACAGTACGAGCTAAAGCCTCCTGTGCGTTCATATTATGGTTATACTCGACCCCGGAATCTAATGCATCACGGCGCCAATTGAACAAAAGCTCGTCGCGTCCAGATCGCTTGAGCTTCAAAGCTCCTCTTCTGTTAGGCCACGTGTTCATGCTGAAAGGTTATGTTGTTTTCGCGTGGCACATCCGCACGGTGTGGTCACGTAGAGTTTACATCTGTCGTGAACTGTCTCGTGAATGTTAGTAGTAAGATGCTTCGTCTGTTTATCCTTTAGCTACATTTATATTTCGATCTCATTGTCAGGTCGTTGTGACTACCACGCGGACAATAAAAGCGCCAGTCGAATGCAAATCCTTGTGAACCAACTGTACCTGACACGTAAGGAGGTTATCGCTTCGTTTCGATCTTGATCGACTAACCACCAGGCCCCGAGCATCTCCACTCGATCTCTTAGTTCAACCGAGGTTTTTTCTTCTGTTATGAAGTCGAAATATGCATTGTACATCGTATGCAGTTGTTCTAACAGCTGCCTTCCGTCGCGTATCTCAATTGAATACACATCCTTTTCCTGAAACACATCTAAATTCGTACCCCCGCATTCATCCGATTCTCCTTCGGTAGGAAGTGGGTACTTGGCATACAGGTTATAGAACTTCCCGCTGCTAGCTGCGCAGGCCTGGGCGCATATGCGTACGAGGTTAGAGTAGGCCGAGGACGCGTTGCGCATCGTCTGCATGCACAGCTCCGGGTTACTGGTCCACATCGACAGTGCCACGCTACGGTTCCTATCTCTGATGGATCTAAATTTCATGTCTTCTGAACTACTATTCACGTAGACCAATTTACCTTGTGTGGTTAACCAGAAAGCTCTTATTGTACCGGTAGGCAAAAACCGCAGATCACAGTCATTGTTTTCAGGTAGCTGAGCTGTCATCAAAATCCTGTTGTATTTAACCGATTCGCGATCGGTTAGCGAGGCGTGTCCCCTAGCAGAATAGCCGCAGTCTTTTACGGGCATACCCGAAAACAACCAGCAGTATCTAAAGTATATTTTAGTTGGGAGCACAAACTCCATGAGGAAGGCCTTCGACGGACACTTTAGTTCATGTTCTGTGTGGCATAACGCGTAACTGTCAGTGAGAAGTCGAACTGGGCAGAGTTCCGGGGTGTCGTCCTCAGCGCAATACGATTCTGACTCGTGCTCTGGAGCGATGTTGCACCGAGGAGCTTTATCCCGTAACCCAGATGACACAGCGTGGTTACTGAAAGAATTAACTAGGGATCCCATCGATAAATCCAAATGCGGAGCCGTTGGAGTATCGGTCGATTGTATCAGAATCAGACTCTCCAAGATGACGAGAGACAGCGAGCGGGAGAGAGAACAGAACGAAGTAACAAGCGAGTATGCGCAGCTGCTCACGGATCGCACTGCGCAAGCCCTGCTGATAGCGAGACTCGGTTTAGAAGGGGCCAGAGCGGGGATGCGAACGTTGCGGCTGAACAACGCCTCGAGGAAACAAGACTCGGATTCTGTGATGTGCAGGTTCAGTCGTATGATCGACCGGGTGTTTGAATATTTCCAAGTGAAAGGCATGAGACTGGAGCCGTTTCAGATAGAACTCCTGCGAGGCGTAGTGTTAGGTGTAACGGCCACTCAGTTAGGTGATAATCTCTACAAGTATAAGCACGCGCTATTGTCGAAACTTGGACTAGCGCCTCTTGGATCCAAGGCATTTGACTACGTGAAGCCGACCCACAGCCACTGGTATCACGTAGAGAGAGAATTTGCGCGTTATGCAAACCCATATACTCTTTGTCTAGCCCCGAGACAATGTGGAAAAAGTCTGATGATGAGGCTGCTTCTAGCGTCGGTGTTGCTACACTTGGACATCAACGTCATGGTTCAGGCTCAAAATAACCACATGTGCACGACGTTGAGACTAGGCGTAGAGTCTGCGATGGGCGAATTACAGTGTTTACCGTCGTTCACGGAGGCCGAGAGGCCAGTTGGAGTATACGGCAGTCCCGAGAATAGAATCTACAAGTTCCGAGAAGGATACAAGGGGACCTCCTTTGTTCATTTCCTATCGTCTAGTAATGATGTAAGTATTTTAACGTGGGTTTTTTTTGTCCTTAATCTTGTTTGTTTCATGTGTACTGTTGTGTTTTGTTACATTTGATGACACTGTGTAGTGTTCGCAGATGCACGCACACGCACAGTATATATGTGTCCAGGTAAGTGATCATCTACATGGTAATGTATGACAGCTTCACTGCGCTGTGTGAACTCCGCTCAACATGGACCCTGACACCAAAGACGCACATGTAGAAAAGAGTGTGGGTGAAACACCTGCGCCAAACGAACACTGTTTCTTGACCAGAGGAGCAACTTTAACCCAGTGGCATGTGTGGAATACATCTAGTGTAGCGTTGTCATTGCACAAAGACGAGCTCATCTGTGTCCATTTGGTGATTTTGGACATGGAAAGCACTACACGGTGTCGCGTTCGTATCACTAGGGACATCACGGTTTCTGGGCTGAATCAACAGTGTATCACTGGACACGACATAGAGCTTTTGGACCCTACAATCGACATATCTGCGATCGCTGTGGACACTGAGCTGGTAAGCAGGTGCATGTCAAAGGGAATCAAGTGTGCTACATTCCTCGAGCAGTACGTGAAATCCGAGAGCGATGACGAACTGGATCTCGGTCGACAAATGCATTCGCTCTTCGTTAGTGTGATAAAGGAAATGCTTCTCAGAAAATACGATATAATGCATCACTACCCATTATTCAACCGGGTGGTCAGCATGTACTATTCAGAGAATGACACCCCCAGTCTTCCCTCGCTCCATGATGTGAGGGATTTGAGAGGGATGCTGGACAGGAGTGTTCGCGAGCATGAGTCCGTACATGGGCTTTCCGTCACCGGTATGGACCACCTAACCTTCACAAAGTGGAACTACCCTCATGTCAAGGATGAAGCGACGCTCGGTCTAATGAGCAACATAAGCGACCGAGCCCAGGTGGATTCTGTGAAACCTCACTCGAAACGTGAGGTCCAGCCCCGTGACTATGATGATTTCACCACTGTGAACGAGCAGTTGACACGTGCATACAAAAACCCCAAACGCACTGGCGGACAGATACGCCAGACGGGCAAGAAGCCGCACATTTCGGACACTTCGGCTCGTCCGCTGGACGACAACGCTGTTTTCACGATACGCTCATTCAACAACCACCCAGGAACTTTGACCGATAGACCCGTAGCCTTTCCCTACAACTTTAACGTGCACACCGGACAGGGCGTCACATTCAATGACCTGGTGGACTACTGTGTAACGCGACGACCGGAGAAACAGATCGGGTCGCTGCCACCTCGCAGGGAATGGGGCTCTGTGAATCCGGTGTTGCTGATGGAGGACACGCAGGACCCCGTCACGGGGAAATCGGTCCATTCATACACTATAACATCGAGAGGTCATCTCAGTACGATGACAACCCAGCGGGACCGCGTGCGTTGTTACAACGAGGTGTTCCTACCGGGAAGACCTGTGAGTCGGCTGAATCTGGATGTGGACACGAAGTGTTGCACACTTTGTCATGAAAGGTTCGCCGTGAAAGCCGACGACGTCACAAAACGTAAAGTGAGCCAGGCGATGGCTTCTAGCCTGTTGCTAGTGATAGCAGAATCGTTGCTCCGCATGTCAAAACCAGCCGATAGCTCGGATGACGTGGACCTCAGAGAGTTAATCGGAGCCATCGGAAAGATATCCGTGTATGTCAGATCGTCACCGGCTAAGTCGAAGTTGAGCCTTAGGATGTTATGGTATCTACCCGTTGAGTTGTGCAGTGTTCGCGGGATAGAAGTGTACAGGCCTCTGCTTCAGGAAATGGAGAAGATATCTCTTCGTTACGTCTTGCTGTCATACCCAGAGGACTCGCGGTCCTGCGGCCTCTGCGATCTGAGCAAGGCCATATTGCGGACCGCTTCGAACATTCAGTGTCTACGGTTGAGCGCTGAGCTTTGTAAAAACAGGCGCTCGGCCATCGACAAGGCGCCCTATTCTTTGAGAAAGTCGGTCAGATTACCCAACTGTTACAAAGAGGGCACCGAATTCGAATACGTGGAGACGTTTAACGATCAGGTGAAGCTACCAGCTTCCGGGTTCGACGATCATCTTTCTCTTTCGGTGGGACTTTCATCTAATCCTATATCGGATGATGTTACGTTCCTGGGTAAACGATTCCTAGGTATGTTGGAAGAGTACAGGTATTCTAAGCCTGCAATGGAATTAAACTCTGAGGAGACCCCCGATAACGCACGGGTGCAGGAGGAAGCGAAAAGACTTATGCTTTTGTGGGGTGTGCCTGTGACTGTAAAGAAAACTGGAGCCGGGTTGTGTTGTGTGCAGGCCACTGATAAATCGACAACGTATCCTTGTCCGATACACAATAGAGTACATTCTACATGTAAACTTAGTGCTCTTGTGTTTGCTACGCACACCAAATATAAATGCTTTGTACCTTGACACTACTGCTGTGTAGCAATATGAATGAAAGTGCATATGCTGTTGTTCACACCCCATCTTCAAGTTATCCGAATGTGGAAAGAATAAATATACTCTACACACAGTTTAAAGTTTGTCTTGGCATTTATTGTTTCATTTTTCCTATGGGTACATTCACTAAAAAAACAAAAAAAACCCCAAATACACCCAAGTCACTACACATGTACGTTCGTCAACACAGGTTCCGCTTGAGCAGAGTGTACACCATCTCTCCCCTGCGCAGGGGAAGAAGCCACATGCTCGAATATAACATCGACCAAATCCGGCGGATACGCGTGAAATTGATCCAAAGTGTGATATCTTGCGCCAGTGTCCCGGGTTGATGCTTTGGTGTAGGCTCGAGGGCCTCTCTGAGCTACCTCTATGTGTTTGCCCTTCACAATACTCGGGCAGTTCTTGTTGCACATCAGTCCGACGAACGGGTTGTTGGTCATCAGCCTCGTTCTTTTCCTGTACTTGGCCTTGTACTGACAATAGTCCAGCCGCACCACATGCTTGTCTCGACGAGAAACTATCAATGATTTAGTTCTAGCTTTGTACGAGCTACACTTTCCAGACAGGGAAGCGTACACGCTCCTGGGGTGGTTTTCCGTGTCGTGATAGAGCCTGTGAGAGACCCAACGTTTCCATAACATGCTCGTATCTGGGTTTTCTACAAAGTACTGCAGAGAGGGGTTGAGTTTGTGGAAGTGATCGATGACGTCTATGGTTTTAGCCACCAACCTGTCGGCCAGCGAGAGATTCCTGGGTGTCTTAGCCGTAGTTCTAGCCATGCTGTAGTGCTCGCAAGGCGGACCCGCGAATATCACATCGGGAGGTGGCCCTGACCAGTCCTTAGACGGATCCCAGTTTAAGATATCTACTACGATATCCGCGCCGCGTCTACCGTCCACATCTAACCTCCTTACGACCCAACCGTTGTCAGCGAACGGTTTACATATACTGCCGGTGCCATCGAAAAGACTGAGTAAAATATTCGGAACACACGAGCCAGACATCCTTTTGCTAGTCTAGTCGTAGTGTCCTTTCCCCCTTACTAATCCCCTTACGTTAATCGGACGTATTACGGTGTACAGCGAGATGAAGCGTTCGTTTTTGGCTGTCATCGTCGCGTTGTGCAGTTGCTCAATCGTGGTAAATACGACTGTACCCAACGTTGTGAATAAGCAAAATTTAGTCAACTGCGAGCGAGACGTGCAATGTCCGAATCCCAGGCACGTTGTGGTATCCTGCAACAACTCGGGCATGCCGATCTGCAGATACGTTTGTCATCTGGGTGAACCTCTTGTACCTGCAGGTCGTGCAAAACCCTCTAAATGTGGCAGCGTCTGCCCCAGTGGATATCACGTCGCAACCCTTAACCCTATCACGCACGGAATGGGAGAAAGTTGTTTCGTACACACAAAGTGCCCATCCGATAAGAGCGTAATCCTACCCGGTTCTAGTTGGCACGACACAATATGCGGGTACCCGGATGACTACAAACCCCCGAGTACGTTAACCGAACCTTCTGTATCTACACCGTTAGTCGAAAAATTGAATTGGCTGACCATGCTATGGATTAGGGCTATACCTGAAGAAGACATTGCGAAAATCTGCGATAGCCTTTTCACTCATCCGGAGAGCGACTTGTGTCGCAAGGTTCCTATATATCACATGTTTGGTGATAGGCAGAAGACTGCAGAGAACGTGTATTATGCATTGAACATAATATCTGCGTTCGAGACGGCCGCCAAAATGTACGAAGACGTAGTAAAACCTTTCTTACCGTCCGCGTTAGACCCCGCCAAGGTACAAATTCAATTTTTACATGACAATCCCTTGTTCGTTGACGTGTCGAAGAACAATTCGCTGACCGTTCAGGCCAGAGTGACCATACCACTGGGCGCGACAAACAAGTTCATACCACGCGCTTTCAACTGGAAAGACAGGAGAAATGGTCTCGGGGGAACCAGCGTATTATCGGCAAGTCGTTCCCTCATCGTGCCTCGTGATCACAGATTTAATACCACAAAAGGTTTGCAATGGGCGAAGTCTTACGGCGATGGATTTTTTTGTTCGTACGTTGGACATTTCGTTGATTGTAAAGCCTTTAGATTTTCATTCATTCAGAACTCTGGAAGTGAAACTTTTGTATTACACCGAATCACCTAACGCGACTCCCCCACGACCACCGAAGACCTGTAGTGAGGTGCTTGAGATACGATACGTTTGGAAACACAAACGGCATAAAAATTGCAACTGCGCGGCTGCTATGTTAGATTACACAAACCGTGATGGACCTTGTTCTCCCGGCTGTACCCCGTTTACGCGTGTGATTCCAGGTTTTCCGGGTACAAATAACGATTGGACCTTAGAGGTGTCTTACGATCGTGAACAAACATCTACGGTCGAAAGAGGCAGAGTCCTGTACGGATCGGTGGCAACAAAGACAGAAATGTACTGCCTAGTCACGGCCTCGATTTTTTCATCTCCACGTGGACCAAACGTTGACGCACCCTCGGCACCGTTGGACTTGAGAAGATGCGATGTTGTTTTGTTGGAATTTCAAATTCGTGCGTTCAGGGAAGTTACCGTGGACTTCGACCTAAACAACTTTTCTCTTGAATCCGAGTGTACGCGGGTACCGGTGAGATCCCCTGCGAGACCTCCAGACAGCCGTGAACTGTGTATTCCAAACGCAGTCGATCGAACTGTGACGATCGTGGAACGACAAGGATGGGACGCTAAAGTGGGAGTCAGGATCGGATTTAACGACGGTAGTACCAGACTTAAACCAAACCAACAGGAAATAGCCAGCGTACTAGACTGGTTGTTGACCCTGAGTATAACGATGCAGACTGTTGTAATCGAGATAGACTTAGCAGATCGCATTATTCCTGACTTGGAAGCTATCAGCAGGCTATATGGATCAAGGTTTGTCCTGAAACCCGGGCTGACGTCTAGTTCCCTCTCAGAGATAATGCAGTCCAGGGGCCTTCACGTCGATCTGACTACGGGACTGACGGATACGCAGGCCTCTGCTGAGGAGACATTACAGAAGATAGGATTGTTGGTATCCCAACACGGTGCTTTCCTAGACCTAAATACTGTCTACGCTGCAACCGGAAAGGACTGTGAAAAACCGAACCTCGACATATGGAGGACCGGAGAGTATTCAGAAGACAATCCTCTTACGCTCGATTTGGACACTGGAAGATTGGAAATGACAGGTCTCTATGTGTTCGACGAACTTAGCAGGCGCTCGAACAATCGAGCCGGCATCATAGTATCTTTACCGACCTCGGCGTATGTGTTGGAATCGGGTTGTGTCGGGGTACCCGGGTTAACGAACAGGTACAGTGGAATGCCATCGAATAAATTCGTTTACTCTACAAACGAACTCGCGGCGATCGTATCAGACATGGCTAAATGGGGAGTGTCTCGATATTGCATGGGATACCTTGATTATACATTTGGCCGAGCTAATAGCATACCCATGTTCACGGCGTTAGCGAATACCATCGACACAGCAGCCGAGAGTTTCAGCACTCTACATTATCGATACACAAGACATTCCGCTTTCGGCGATGGAGGGTACTCGTACGCTCAAGTGAACGGCATATACAAGTTGGAGTCGGGAATGTTCTTCCAACAGGTTACAGATACAACGGATGAAGTGAAAAGTTTCGTGTCAGTACCCGGAGTACCCGGTCTGAGGTTAGGACTGTCCTCTGACATGAACGTAGGCTCCCCTCTACCTATTAGCAAATTTAGTATGAATAACCTCGCGCGAGAGATAAAATACATACCATACGGAGCCAAAGTGGTGCGTTTGAATCGCAGAGAGGTTGTTGTTTTCGTGGACCGCGAGAACGACGACATTTGTTACCACGTCCCCTCCGCAAAAAGGGACAAAGGACTTAGAATACTGCCGTTTGGAACTATGGATGCTGAGCATAAGAATAACGCACTAGGTGCTGGGTGTCTGCAAAGTGTACCCGGTGCTCATCACCACGCTAGGTTCGCTGTGACATTACCTGTGCACGTCGAGTATACAGACCTAAAGTTTCTTCAAAACCCACAGGCTGTCGGACGATGGACGGGCACACACGCGTTATCTGCAGAAGAGAGAAATTGGCTTTCGTTCGCAAATAACATGACAACCTCACGCCACAATGCGAATCCCGGTGGCTTATCTGTACTCGCAACAGCAGAAATTATTTCGCGTACTCTCCAGTGTCTGAAGGGTTCCGCATCATGTATCGCGTTAGCGAATTTTGTTGACAACGGTTGGCCTCAAGGTGGAACCGGGTACCCTGTAGCGATACAGACGTTCAATGTAGAAGATGGTGTCTTACTAAAAATGATCATCCGTGTGAATCACGGAGCGTTGAGAGTGAATCTATCGTGTGATCTCCAGGCATTGTCGTTGGGTTCGCACGACCCCAACACCAATCGACAGGTTGAAGGATATTATCGCGTTCGAGAAGTACCCTTAGTCGATGAGGTGTCATCGTACATAAAAGAGGTGCAGTCGATCAACAATCGCATTGTGCGCAATGTCGTGGAAAAGGTTTGTGACAACGGCACCTACGATGATTTCCCATCGGATCAGGACTATTTTATTTGGGTGAAGGATTGCATGTCTGTGACCAAATGTACTGTCAACGACACAAAAGAAAGAGTCTCGGCTCTGGGTGTAGCTGTTAACGCAACCAACTTACGCTTGCGAGCCACAGTGCGGCGCACGGATACGGATAGGCATTGTGTGGCGGCCCTCTCTGCGATTGCAGCTTTAGTGGCTTTATCGGTCGACACAGCTTTAATTGTGATGCTTTGCTGCGTACGTGCGGGCTCTCGAAAAAAGCGATGTAAAAACAGGAAACTACAATGATTGTGCCAACCATAACCAGCATCCTGTGTTGCTACGCACTATGTGTACACGGTCAGGACACCAAACCCGACTCCGCGGGAAAGAACAGAAAAGAGGTCACTGTACATCAGAAATCGCAAGATCACAGGGTGATACTCAAGTCGGGCAAATGGAGGATAAAGACAAGCGACTCGCCTGTACACGTAACGTACGATTTTCACCTAGGTTCGGATTTGTCAAACACCAAACCGAAATACACTACTTGTGCACAGATTACATGTGAAGGGCTACCAGATGACCATACAGGTTGCGATGCATTGTGTTCTACTGGGCCTTGGAAACAAGTGAGCACACTCCTACGGACCACGCTTCTCAGATACAACCGAGCGGTGGACTCCTTGGGCGCAAGCTTCAACGACCTGGCTGCAGTAATGGATACCCACATCGTGAACCAGCTACCGGATCAGTCGGGCGATTTGCGACCCCAAAGGACCGGAGTGTTCGAGTCCTCGACTAGAGTCGTGGACGTGATGGAATACTACAGGGACATGATTCAACAAGGACTAAGGGAGCTTGTGCTCACTTTACCTGCTAGCCATCTGAACCCTGACACATCTGTTCGTTCCATGTCCAACAGCACTCGCCTGGCAGATAGGTTGGACATGTGGAAGACCGGAGTGTACACGCTCTCCACTCAGCTGACCGACATCGTCGGTACCATTAAAGCGGCCGAACAGCGGCTGGTTTTGTGCTTAGAAGGTGTAGTGAGATCGGACATGACTGGCTGTGAACCGAATCTAAACGTCAAGTTCCACACAGATACTCCGGTCGCAAGTAAATCTGTATCCATGTCTAAACTGACTTTGGTCACCCTTCGGGAAACATGGGAGCCTTTGTCATTATCTAGATGGTACATGCCGTTCATCGACACTTCGAGGAACAACAGTGTGTGTTGGTTGACTAGTTCCATGGTAACGGACGAGCAGACAAACTACAGATTGCCTCACTGTGATTCCAGAGGACTATGCGACCCCCTGCAGATCGACGACACCACGATTCTAGCATGCGACGTCGCTGCCGACGGCACGCTGGATTTGCTCTGCCCGGTTAAATGTGGGTCGCCCTGCAACGGGCCAGTGTGTTACGAGTCTCACTCGGAGACGTACACCCTGCTCGCATCTCGCATGACTCCATCGACTGATTATGGTTTTCAGCACACAGCCAAGCCTAGGTTGCTGACCGAGGCACACTCGCTTTCGGATTCTGACGTACGCGCGACCCTATTGCACGTACACAATAAAACTCTAGAATGATCAAATCTTTCTCAGCAAACAGAAGATTTGTTTGACACTATCACCAATATAAACAAAATGACCCAGGAGTACATTAACCAACTCGACAATGATAAAAAATTATATTGTAAACATGTCACGCACAACCAACAATGTAAGTTTAGAGATATTCAGTTTATGTCTTCTCTATCCCTAGCACTTTCGGTTCTCGCGTGTCCATTGTTGATTATCATCTTCATAAAAATGCGATCTGAAGCCAGTTGCGTTAGGTGAGATTCACACAATCTAAGTTTCCGTTTCTTAAAAACTTTCAGGGATTTGAACACACATTTGAACAAATGGAAACATAACACTGAATGAAAGTGGTTACAGGGTTTATTACTTTGTTCAAAAACATACATGATGTACACAGTATGAAGATCACAGATAAAATAAGATCAACTACATTCACTAAGAATAGACAATAAGACGTAATAAGACACGGGGTAACATCAGTGGCATCAGTTTTTTTTCCAGATCGGCGAAAGCTTTCCCGACCGGCAGTCCCGACCGGCAGTCCCGACCAGCAGTCCCGACCGGCGGACGATTATCATCTTCATAAAATGAAGCCAGTTTCGTTAGACCAGCCGCTAGTTCCACAGTTCCAGAGGGTATTTACTGTTCTGCGTTGTGAAGAGACACGGCATTACTAAGGGGTTCAAGCTTACTCGCAATGGCTCCGCTGAATCTTCTTGCTCTCGCGCTGTGTCTCGCTCTCGTTGGCAGACATGCCCAATGCGCCGTACCCTCGGTGACTCCAGCTCCAGCTCATACGCCTAAACCCAAGCCGCCTGAAACCCTGAACATCACATCGGTCACGCACACCCAGCTCACGACAGGACCCGCTAAAACACCCGAACCCAACCCGTCAGAAACCCTGAACGTCGTGACGGTCGCGAACCCTCAGCTTACAACAGGACCGGCTCAAACGCCTAAACCCGACTCGTCAGTAACCCTGAACGTCACGATGTTCGCAAATGGAACCACATTACACTTGGTGTGCCCTACCGATAACGCGACCCAGATAGAATCCACTGGATGGTACACATGTTCAGATCATCACGTTCAAGGACTGTATCGCATTCAGAATGACGGGTCTTGGAGAGCGTATCATGGACTGTCGGAAATCGCACCACTCGGGACGTACAACCTCACCGATAACGCCACTCTCAGTATAACCCAGGACTGCTCACACGAACGCAGATACATGTGTCGTAGAAGGGCCAAAGTGGGTTACCAGAATCAATGTTGGACTTTCACGGTGCGAAACTGTTCCGTGTACATGTCGTCGGACGCTAACCAGCACGCATGTGACTGCCAAATGCCCAGGTCCAGCGTAGGAACATTATCTAGCGCGGTGTCTCATTTCGCCGCTGGTGTGCTCGGTGTATTCGTATTGGTATATTAACTATTAATGTGCAGGGCAAAGGCCGTGTGCTGTACGTGATTGTAGATTACTGTCCCGTAACTGAACAAAGTGCACCCCGACCCCCACCTGTAAAGAGACCATGGCCTCTAAAAAAACAACCACAACGCGGACCAGAACACTTAAAAGTACATCGGGTGTACAATGCCAGGACGCAGCTCCGTTGTCCCCGCCGGCAGCTACCGCTCAAGCTAAAGCAAGGAAAGGTGCCCGCGGTGGAGAGCAAGAAAATCCCACTCCCCTTATTCCTAAAAGGCTGGCGTATACATACAAACCCGGACTTATGAGTAAACACTATAACCAGCTACTCCAAATCAGCAGAAAACATCATATGGGATTCGAGCCACCTGCTGACACAGGCGAATATCAAACTGTAAAACTGGTGTGTTTGATATGCGAACTGTACAAGAAACAATGCGCCGACGAGGAATGCGACGAAGCAGTGAAAGCGTGCCTGCCTGTGAGAGAACAAAATGTGGCGTTTATGACTCACAGCATGTTTGTGACAATGGTTGGCGCTATCGTAGCTAGGGCCTTGGAGCAAGCTAGCGTCGATGCATCTGACGGTGAGCCTACACTGGATCTGCTGACCAACAGATACTACGTGAGGAAGATAGTAACTCACGACTCTAGTAAAACCAGTAAAATCGAAACTGCTGCGAACTCGGGAATCATGGCTTTCTTCATGGAACAAGACGCAGAAGAAAAGGCCACTAAAACTAGATCGGGTCATCCTGTTGGCTACAACCCGCATGTTAACATCAAGGACACGGACGGTGTTCTCACCGCGATGGCCAATCATGGATTTAGGCACCATTACATTCAAAACGACCATCACCCGGAACATAACGGCGGCGCGTCAATGTCTGAGTTAGCGGTCATAGAAGCGATAGTCGACGGGTTGGCTTGTGTGTTGGAAAGAAGTACCTTTCACGACAGCGCCAGTACTTGGCTCTGTATGTACAACGTCAACCGCTTTCGACACAAAGAAAATCACAAGTTAGCTACGTGTGTTCTCGGTGCTCTCAGACAGTACATCACCGATGCTGATTACAGTGCACTGATTACGTTCCGGGATGCTGTGCACGCTCTGACGGGCACGTACGTGTCATGGAAGCCTATTAAGATGACCGCAAGTGTGCCCTGCCGCGCAGATCTTCAGCTTCTTAAAAAAAGCAAGTGCCTCACGCTAAAAAACTAGCTTGTGTACACGAGTGGCACGTTGGTCAATGTAAAGTGTTGTTCACTCGGATGTATTTCGTGTACAGCGTTACGCTTTGCTATTACATTACGATCAAAGATTTGTTTTCTTTTGTGTACAGCTGTATGCTCTGCTTTTTTTTTTTTACATTACGCTGTTCTCAACTGCACACAATTGTATCTGTATGTTGTTAGACGCTGCAATAAACCGATGCCTTTGCGGACACAGAGATTGTGTGGTTAATGATTGTGCCCATCACATACCCTTTGCTTTTAGTTTATGCTCTTCTTAACTGTGTACAATTGTATCTGTATGTTCTTAAATGCTGCAATAAACCGATGCCTTTGCAGACACAGGGACTGTGTGGTTAATAATTGTGCCCATCGCATTTGCATCTGTACGTTGTTACACAGTACAATAAATGAATGTTATACAGAATGTAACTGACATTCAACATTTTAGAATAGTTTTTATTATACACAAATATAACACTTGCAGTAGAAATACTTGTGGTTCTTTATTATACACAAATATATTGGATGCAGAAGCAAAACTCATAATGGCAATACTTGTACTATAATTGTAGTAGGTTTTTTTTTATGTATCATACACACAGATAAGCTGTTAGTTTGTCAATCCATTCACAGAAAAATTCTCACGGTATGTTTGGTGTTACATTCTGAACAAGCTTTGTTCACACACGCGCAGGTCGCGTGACCGCATAGCATCATGTACACTCTGCACTGGTTACAGTCAACACAAGTAACATCTGACACGCTCCTGGTGTGCACCGGTCGATAAAATGCCCATTCTACCTTACACATAAAACACATTCGTTTCCCAGTTACCCTCACGTTCTCTTTGATGCATGCCTCACAGGAAACATGTCCGCAGCTTAACATGTACATCTGTCTAAGTTCACAACAACACACACAAGTAAGCAGATCGGTCCCGTGTGACCCCACAGTGTCTAGCGCGGAGGAAGTTGAAGGCCCTGGCTGAGGCTCCGGTTGAGGTTCATTGAAAGACGCCGTTATTGCTGCGGTTAAAGACTCTTCTTCAGAGTCTGCGACAGGCTCGGGCATCGCTTCAAATTCTTCTTCCGCTTGGGTTTGCTCTTCCGCTTGGGTTTGCTCTTCCACTTGGGGTTGCTCTTGGGCTCGGGGTAGATCTTCTGCTCCATGTTGTGCTTCTGCTCCGAGTTGTGCTTGCGCTCCGAGTTGTGCTTCCGCTCCAGGTTGCGTTTGTGCTCCAAGCTGCGCTTCTGCTCGGAGTTGCCTACAGCGTGTCATCTCTGTTAAGGTCAAACTATCAGTATACTTTGCTCGAAGAGACCTCCAGTGAGTTGGTGCATCGAGCTCAAAATTTAAAATGTGTGCACCAAATGTATTTTCGGCTTGGCTCCTGTAGTTTGTATCAGTGGGAACGACGCCTGTGAATTCTCTGCTGGTGAAAAAGTAAGGACACTGGAACAGTTCTGCGTTACAGTTCAAAGTGACTGTAAGCGAAGTCATTTCGATTAACTCTCTAAAAATGTAACGTTTCATCCAAGACATGAACATTTTCTTTATCCGTGCAGAGTATTCAGCAAGCTTATCCACAGGAACTATCACATGAATCAAAGTCAGAGTTTTGTCATATGTGGCCCTGTAATAGGAGTCGTACTCCAAAATAGTGAATCTGCTGATGTGATATCGTTTCACATATGAGGCTGAAGGGGGCGCCTGTTTCTTATCCAGCTCACATCTCCGCAAGACACCAGCAACCAGGTAGATGTTCGCAGAAGCCATGGCTGTATGTGTACAGCGAGTACTTTGGACAACTGCTGAAAAGCTCTGATATTTGTGGAGAGTGCGGCCCGTCGGGGAAGCCGGTCGGGAAAACTTTCTCGGTCGGGACTCTCGGTCGGGAAAACTCTCTCGGTCGGGAAAACTTTCTCGGTCGGGACTCTCGGTCGGGAAAACTCTCTCGGTCGGGACTCTCGGTCGGGAAAACTTTCCCATTTTCATGGATTCTGTGTAATGTACGTGAAATGGCATGGATTTTGTGTGATGCAAAAGAAATAAATGTCAAGTCAAAGTTATACTTTGGATTTCGTTTTTTTTGTTATTCTCAACACATTCATCTACATTTTACATCTTTTACAATGTTAAAAACGATACAGATACAAAAGTTGACCATGATTTCCTACAAATGCCTGTGTGGCGTTCAGGACTCATATCTGGCTTAGCAATAATCATTGTTTAAGATGAACCACGGCACAACATTTCACATACCCATGATAAAATGAAACAATGAAAATGACAGCTGGTCTGAAAATACCAGCCTGAGTTTGTGAAACACACTGCCTGTTTGAAAACTTCCTCATTTGGACTCTCGGTCGGGAAAACTTTCTCGGTCAGGAAAACTCTCCCGGTCGGGACTCTCGGTCGGGAAAACTCTCTCGGTCAGGACTCTCGGTCGGGAAAACTTTCCCGGTCGGGACTCTCGGTTGTGAAAACTCTCTTCGTCGGGAAAACTCTTATTCGGGAAACGTTTTGCCAGTACGTGATGTCTTGCTTTTTCCCATTATTTCTATCAATATCTTTTCTTAGTGAATGTAGTTGATATTATTTTGTCAGTGATCGTTGTAGTTTGTATATCATTTGTTTTTTCAAACAAAGTGATTAACTCCTGTAACCACTTTCACCCATATGATTCATATTTTCACAGAGTAAATTATCTCACAGTCCACCCCAGATGGATTTTTAAAAACAAATTTATTGTTTGTCATGACAGTTGCAGAGCATAACATACAAGTATGACAAAAGTCAACACTCTGTTCAGTTAGGTTAAAACAACAACTGATTTGAATCTGGTAGACACATCGCCGCTGCGGTTGCCCACCAACACCCACACCGGCCCTTTGGCGTGAACCCCGCCTCTGGCAGTCAGTAACACGGAAGCATTGCCTTTAGATATCACCAAGTCCCCAGGTTCAGGTTGCCCCGAGCCATCTGGTCGTTTAGTGTTCTTCACACCATCGGGAGGTTGAAGCCATTGTTCCCTATTGCAGTTGATTACAAACCAAGTCTTATCAGGGGCTCTTTCGTTGACCACGTTTGAGCGCATGTAATAATCCACAAACATGGAGCCTTTCACGTGTATATTCCGTACAGCTCCGTTCTCAGGTTCGATTTTCACACAGCCCGGTCTATCCAATGCTTGGGGTTCATCGCTTATCTCTTCAGGGTCATTTGGCTCTATGAAATTAGACGCCACTACACATGTCCCATGGTAATGGACATCGGGATCTTCACCGGCTGTGTACACAACGCAGTAGCATGCGTCCTTGTCACGATGCACATACAGACCGTTCCGAGCAGGTACGGTGTCAGCCAATGAGTCCAGGTCCTGCAATACCATGACATTGCCTTTTGGTGTAATGTGGTCCCCATGTCCAAATCGCACACTCCCATCCAAAGTAGATACCACGATGTCAGTGGGTGACGACGTTTCATTATCGTGGGGCGTGCAAGGGTATGCCTCCAGTTTCTTAAGGTTAGGGTGGATGAAGTATCGCAGCTCACCATCTATTGTTAGATTGTCAAACACCCTAGTACACAACGTCCCTGGCTCAAACACTTCAGTTAAGTAAACTGAACAATTGTACGTCTTTAGAGGTTCCGGGCACTCAGTCATGATCTCACAGGAGAAGCGCTGAGACAACTGAAACTTTGAAAATGAGAAATGAACAACCAATCTAATTTAAGATGCTGTGTATACGCTAGAGACGCCTTGGTCAGAATATTTAATGTTGGGCGAGCGTTTTATTGCCAGTAGGGAGCTTTAGCCTCAGTTGGGATGCGTGATGTACTCTGATTGGAATCGAGCGTAATAGTACTGTTGGGAAATTATCTGTAAATAGTAAATTTTTGTGTGTGTGTGTGTTTTTTTTTTTTTTAATTTTAGACAGTCGATTGAGCTGAGACGTTGCGCACATTCTGTTGTCGCGTAGGTCCAACTCATCGTAACAAAAGTAGACAATGTCTGTATTTTCAAGCAACGCGGTCTACGCTCAGACCCAAGATATGCTGTCGATTTCAACTGTTCACCAGCTTGAACAAGAAGTCCACGCGAACCAAGAAGTTGACGAAAACCTATCACATCAGACAACGGAACCCTTCAGGGTCATTGAACTCTTCAGTACACCACACACATTCGAAATCCGCGCCAATGAAGATGGATTGACAAGTCAGGAGATCTTCCAGAAACGTTTTCGTGAACAAACAGGTACGTGTTTCGCCTCCACGAACCAGACACCTGAAGTTCATACGATACGGCCACAGCCTGCTGTCGCACGCTCGGAGGGCCAGCGGCTTTACACCGAGTGGCATTACGACCCTTCGGAACAACAGATACTGGACGATCCAGCGATAATGACGCCAATACCGCAGACCTACGACATGTAAAGATGCAACGATTGCAACGTTGTTCTCAGCGGATACAAAAAAGGCGCCGCCAATTTAGAGGAACACATATGGAAGGGTTCGGCACGTTGCAGATACGTTAAAGCCAAATTCAAAGATCGCACAAGAGACCTCATTGTCTTGCACGGAAAGATACGATTTTACAAAGGCCTCATGGCGTTACCGGAGTACGTCCTGTCCGCGAAGGACGGCTACACCACAATTTCGAGACACAGGCACTGCGTGGTGTGTTCGGCTCAAGACAGCGAAGGACATTACATCAATTGTGCTGCTATGGCCCAGGTCATCGCCTTGAAGGTCCGAGATCTCAGTTTAGTATCCAGCAACGACAGTCCTTTGTTCTACAATTCACGTTCGAGAGCAGGGAGCCTAGAACGCAACCCGTCGTTTCAGCTATGGGTCGAGTGTGGCTTCAGGAGAGATCCCGCTAATATGCATCACATACTGGGCACCATCGACGAACATCAATGTGCCGCATGCGGCCTAGGAGTGCGCGGGTTTGTGGACAATGACACACTGTTAGGTGAACACATTTACCATGTGTACAACAACAACAAAGCAAGTTGCTCTTACATCGAGCAGAGATTCAGAGAAAAACGTGAGAACGTACGCCTCATTGTAGGATACGAGCGATACAGGAAAGGATACGTGGCATTTCCCGAGGCCCTCACCAACAGCTACTTCGGTTACGTTGAAATCAACGGCCGCTTTCGCTGTGTCGTATGCGGACACACATGTGGAGCGTTCACTTCCCTCAGCAGGCATAGGACTATGTGTAGTGACATAAAAGAGTCTTTGTCTATGAAACTACGGTTTATGTCACTGGTAAACTAAACTTCTGATCGGTAACCCTAGATCATAGCGCTTTTGTGTGTTGTATGTTATTATCATGTGAGCATAATAAAGACACGCTTTATGTATCTGATGTGTTTGTTGTGTGTTTTTTGTTGTCAACAACACCGTTTTGATTGTCACTCGGTGTACACGGTCCACGAAGTATCACTTATCTTTCTTCAAACCCTATGGGCTTAAAGAAGTCCAATATGTGCACACCAGAGACAGTCAGTTTCCCGGAAAACTCCCAGTACCCTTTTTGTGCGGAGGTGACATAAAGAGTTTTGATGTGTTTAGAGATACGGTTTGATTTTAAAAAAACCCACACAGGGTAATATTCTGCACAAGATATAGTTTATTTAATTAGAAAGCATACATGAAGACACGTGAAGAGACTACAAGAAAATACATTGAAAGAATATGATTATGAAACGTAAAACATCTGTAAAACCATCAAAGCACACCAGTGAGTATAGCTGTACGTCCCGCAGTCGTTGGTTTTCATGTATCTCTCCTAACATGACTTTTTTTTTAGACTGTACAATATCACAGGGACATCAGGTATCAATTTACACTACAATACAAGAAAGGAAATTGTACATCACGATAGTTACTTTTTATAACAACTTAGCTCTCCTATTTGCGTACGATCTCGATCGAGCCGGTGCTCTCGCGTCCCCACCTCCGCCACAGAATAACACGTAACATATTCCGGCCGAGAGACCCGAGCATCACGCCATGAGTATAGCAACCGAAGTCCAAAGGGCAGCGTCGCTGGCAAACCCAGAAAGCCATCCTCCGAATGTCACCCGACTGGCAGATATCTCCTCGTATCGTTTGTCGAACTCTACCACGGTTCTGGTTATATTTCCCAGTTTGTCTTGGATATTCGGTAGTTGTATGCTGGTGTTTATAGATTTGACTAATTCCATTTCTGGCGTTCCCGGCATTTCCTGCTTGAGCAGGTCCGAGAACGACATCGGGCCATCTGATATATGCGGTCGAGAAAAGGGTCGTAGAGGGGGGGATTCTATCTCGACCGTAGCGGTACCTTCCATCCAGGTGACTTTGTTTTTCTGGTAACATACACCCCTATGACACGGCGCGCAGATAGTCTTACAATCCTTGGGATCGTCAAGGCATCGCAGGTACCTGTGGTGAAGCTCGGGTTCGTGACAGTACCTTCCGTGACACTCGGAAGGCTGGTAGTATTTCCCATTGATGAGCCAAACGTTGTAGTCAGGCCAACAGGGGATTCCGTCCGTGCTCATTTGCGGCATGGGTATAATACCTCTGACGACCGTTTGCTCAACTGTGCCGGGTACGGAATGCACTATGAACAGTTTCCTGTCCTTGTACAGAGCCGTGGCCACGGTTGGAAATTCCGACAAGCCGGGGTGTTCCTGCATTACAGACATACCACTGGGGCAGCTACCCGAACGCTTAGAGGCAATTTCCCTGAGACAGTTTTCGACCCCTCTTGCCATAAACTTAACGTGCATCGCCGCCTGCATCATTTGATGGGTGACACTTTGCATTTGCCCGTACCACATCTGGTAGCTTGCCATGACAGAAAACTTGGTGTTGGTGTCACGCAACTGTAGTGGATTTTTGTATGACATGTATACCTATAAATCTAACATGATGGATTTTTGTACCTATATATCTATCTGAATATATATATTCTAACTTTCATGTGGAGTTTTAGGCATGCAGTGGTTCACACACACACACACACCCACACAAACACACACACACACCCACAAGTCATGCAGCACACTCATGAGGCATATCTTCACTGTCCTGTACACACACACACACTATAAACCTACACTGGAGTGTTTTATTTTTATGTTATGCATTTAACTCATATATTTGATGTAGTTAGGCCAAGTATTATTCACATTAATATCATAATTATCTTTTATAAACTATGCTATTTGCTGTACTAATGTGTGACCTTTGACCACGTTGTGACCTATTGTCAGAGGGTAAAGCAAAGGGTTAACCTAGGGGTGTCATTTTGGACCGGGCGTTCAGCCAGCGCCCGGTGTGAACTCTGGCCGGCATTTGACCCTGCACCTGCTCCTGGGTGCGTGGGAAAGTTACTCAGCAGCAGGAGGTGGGACTACTGGTACCTTTAAAAGGGGGCCGGGGACAGCCCTCTGGGCTTTTTCCTGCTGTCTGTCCGTGGGGTCGGTCCCTACCTGCATGCGCTTACTGCGAACACCCTAGGGGAGCTTTGCTTTTCCCTCTGTTTTGCTGAGCTACACTGTTCAATAAAACAGCTGGCATAGAACTTTGTTCCTCTCCTGTAATTTTTGTGTTTTTGACTTTAATTGGAATTGGGAAGCTGAGATCTACCTATTGCTAATCTGAGGAATTACTCTCCATTGTGGCAACTACAATTTGGCGACCGGACGAAGGGACAAGGAGTTGGAGGCATCAGCCGTGGACCTTGGGCGTTGTTGCCACTCTGCGCACCCAGAGAGCACCAAGCGGCCGCATAAGATAAGGTAAGCAGAGCTTTTTCTGCATAAAATAATTGGTGCTGTCTGAGTGCTGTCTGAGGGGGTTCCGCCCGGGTTCAAGGTATACTTTCGCCTCGCCTTGAAAAAGAACATTAAAATTGTCCTTTGTAATTGGAGAGTTAAAATTGTTACATTGTTAAAATTTTTAATATTGGAGACAGGAAGGAGCAGAGTTTAATGCTGGGATCTATGTGTAACTTTGCTGTGAACCACGGCGCGGAAGTGTGTGTGTGGCTGCGAGTGGGAGCTGCTGTGTGTGTAAAGAGGTTATCTGTCTTGACCTGTGTTTGGGTTGATGACTGCTGAGCCGTGAGGGAGTGTGCGCTAAGTGGGATCTGTTGCTTTCTGTTTTGTTGTGGGTTATAGTTCTTGGGGGAGTTTGTTCTGTTATTCTTTAGTGTCGAAGCTGAAGGATAGACTTGTTAGTGTGTGTGTAAGTTGCGCAGAAGTAAAAAGATGAAAAGTGATGAAAAGTGATAAAAGTGATGAAAAGTGAAATATATGTCGGCACCCCCAAGGTGGTTACCGCTGGAAACCTAGTTATCCATTTAAGTAGATAAGGTGATACAGGCTAACTAGGTTAACCATTTAACTGGTTAACCTGGTTAACCCAAGTGAATTGCTAGGTAGTCAGGACTGCTCGGGCTTTGGGGGATTTTTGGGGATAAATTCCTAGCCAGTAACGCGGGGACTTGGGGCTCACAGTAGGGATCTGAGGGCTTTCGAGTCCACCGGTCTGGACGGGCTAGATGAAATGCGCGCGTCGCGGAATGAAAGGCGACACCTTCGGCCAAAGTGTAAATATGTAAATAGCTGTTACTAACCTTTAAGTATATTCGCTGCTGTAAATATTGCTGATTAGTAGTTTAGAGTATAGTTTCTTGTTGCTGTAAATATTGCTTAATATTAATCTATAAATATAACTAATGTATGGCTGTAAATATGAGTTAAAGGAACACGCGTGAGGGGATGGGTTTTGATTCATAAATTAGAAAAAAGGGAAAATAGGTAAGGTAATACAACGTTGTAAAAGAGATGTTAAATTAGACAAGGTGTTAAAAAAATTGAGCAGCTCATTGTGGGACAGATATTCGGCCAAGGGGGGTGTTAAAAGTCATAATTAAAGTATGTGAGGAAGATTAGAGAGGGAGGTCGGCAAATAACTAGGGCAGGTAAAGTAAAAAATTAAAATTTACTCTCAAGGTTTGTGTTAAAAATAGGGAAAAAGAAAATCATTGTCAAAATTGGGATTAAACCCTTTAATGTCTTGAGTAAGTAGATACAGGGTTAAATAAACTAATATTGTGCTGACAAAATTGGAGTAGAGTGGAGTAAATAAGTACTTATCGGTAAATAGGGAACGAATAGAATCAGATGAGTAAAAATAATAACAAGGTATAAAAACAGAATAAAATAACTGTAAGGTTATAGAAAATAGAGCTCTAAAAAAAAAAAGGGAAGAGAAAGGAAAGTATAAGCACTACTACTTGCAAATAACTAAAATAGTAAAGAAATAATAATGAGACTAACAGTAATTCTAAGATATAGCCGAGATAATAGCAACAGAATGCGAGTGGTGGATGGCATGGCATAAAGTTAATCAAACCGAATTTTGGTAGGAAGTGATTTAAATGAAATCAATAAATAAATGAAAAATAAAAGATATTGATTAACCTGTTTGCATGGAATGGTGTGTATGGAAAATAGCTGGTAAAGGGGGGTGAGTGCACAGCTGATCAACCTGAGGCTCTGGCGACCGTTTCGCGTATTTACAGTAAAATCTGTAAGAGGATCTGGTGTTCAAAACAACAACAAAAAACGGGCTTGCCCAGTGTGGGGCGGGTTGTGTGGGACTTCCCTGTGCCGTTGCCGTAGCAACAATAAGCCAGCGCTCGCTTGGGAGTGCTGGGTAAAAAGTAAGAAGTAACAAATTTGCGACTGTGTCCTGACATTCCGAAAGGAGGAGAGCGTAGTAAAATAGATAAGCGTGCTGGTTTAATAAGTCACAAACATAACATCTCATCCAAATTTAGTTGAAAGAAGTGTTTTAAAAAGAAAAGAAAAATCAATAAATTATAAATATATAAATAAAATAAAATACATTTATTTTCGGGTGTGTGAATTGTGATACATGGGAGTCAGTCAGAGCAAAGAAGGTGGGGCAGGTTATAGCCCTAAGGACCGGGTGATAAAACGACACCCGAGTCAAAGGAGGAGGATTTTAAAATGTATGCGTAAGTGGCATAGTAGAACATCAGGGGCACATCAGTGGCCCCCAAATGGTACCTTTAATATGGCATGTTGTGAAGAGGTGGAGCTAAGCATACATAAGAAAGTGGCCACTGACCTCCAAAAAAATCGTAAGCAAGAAAATAAAAGATTAAAGGAGCGAGAGGTTTTGGGGTGGTTTAGACAAGAGGGGGCTAAATTGAGGCAGAAGCTTGTGGAAAACAAAAGTGTGTCATCAAAAGGGAAAAATGAGAGTTCTGAGTCATCACAGGTGTCTCCGTCGGCCCCTTTGTGGCCAGAGAGGCCTCCACCACACACACACACAAATCAACATTCACAAGCGGGGCAATATCCTCTGAGACACATGTCCTCTGAGCAAGCTGTAATTAGTGATGGCACACAAGATGTGGACTGTGAATTAACAGGAAGACTCACTGTCACCCTAAAGGATAAGCGCAATGGTGTTGGAGGAGAGAATTGGAGACATGATGGAGAAGAAAGCGAGTGCTCCACTGGCACCTGTTATTCTGATGAAGTTGAACCTTGGTATAGGACAGAGCTGAGTCGCAATGAGGCCACATCTCTACCTGGTAATAAAACTGCAGCAGAGTCAGCAGCACCTCAGACTCAGGAAATGCTGCACCCCCTAACCAAAAGAGATAAGCTACACGAAATGCAGCAACAAAGCGAACAGGTTTCACATCGGAAAGAGTTAAACACTACAGTTCTGCTAGAAGAGACACTTGTACGGCTGGATCAGCTGATAAATAGACATTCACAGGGATTAAGGGATCAGGAGAAAACAAAGCATGTGAAGCATCACACCTTGGAGGCCCCTGTACCAGGACAGACAGGGCCCACAATCAGGAGAATAGAATTGGTGGGAACAATAACAGATAATCCTCCCAGAGGAAAGGAGGCAGCCGCATCTGCTTGTTTCTCACCTCATGATACTGTTTCAAGTCGGCCTTTGTTAACAGATATCACAGGCCTACAAGACGCCATTTCCAGGGGTCAGCCGGTGGAAAGGAGAGAGAACGAAGGCCATGTGAGGGAGGATGACAGAGGAATGCGGCTGCGGAGTGGAAAGATGGTGCACAGAGCAAGCAGTCTGCCACATGATTTCCAAAGTCACAAGGATTCAGAAGCAGCATGGCTGGAGCAGGGGAGTGATGAGGGGTATGGAGCCCCTATGTGCCCTATCATGAAGAAAGGAGGGGTCTCAACATATGTGCCGTGGTCATTCATGGACATGGTGGGACTGGCTGAGAGACTGCCTGACCTTTCACAAGGGGCGGGCAGATGGATAACAGCACTCGAGGAAAGTACAGCTGGAGTGACCCTGGCCTTGGGAGACATTAAAGCCCTCCTAATGAAGGTGGTCGGCAAGCATGCAACAGTAAACATCTTTGACAATGCTAAACTGGGTCGAGTTTGCCAAAGCAATCTGCTGGATGATGTAAATATGGGGATGCATCGTACTGTGTTGTGGGAGGCGCTGAGGAAACAATATCCTGATGATGGAGACCCCTCTAGTTTAGAGGGGGAGGTTTTGAAAGATGAGGAGTGTCCCTCTAAGTGGCTGCATGCTTTTCAGCGCAAATGGAAGGATGAGACGGGAAGCGCCTGGAATGCCAACAAATCTACAGAGGCCTTATTCAAAAGTATGGTGAAAAAGGGACTGCCTGCTCCAGTGCAGCAAAAATTAGAGCAAGTGGTGGGCCTGAGTAAGATGGACTGGCCACTGTTTGTGGAGCATATAGTACATCATGTGAATTATCACAGAAAAGAGAAACAACGAGAGGAAGAGACCAATAAACACCTGACTAATAAATTAACACAGCTACAGTTGGGAGAGCTGACAAAAAACAAAAAGGAGAAAACTAAAACACAGGCCCCGCTGATAACCACACTAACTGAGACACAAGCCCCAGTGATAGCAGCTACTCCATCTCAGAACTATGCCACGCCTCCCCCACAGGCTCAGACAGTTTTCCAGCCTGCTGCCTCATCAGCACATACACACATCAGTAACTCTCCTGCTCAAACTGGGCCTGCCCTGCCTGCTATACATGTGTACGTGAATCAGGGTGAAACTTATACCCACAGGGTCGTGGACGAGGCAGGGAGGCGATGAGAGGAGGATTGATAAGGAGAGGACGAGGGAGAGGAGGACAATTACCAACGTTTAGGCTCACCCAGCCTAACCCGCAGCAGAGCAATGTGCCTAAAGGAGACATTATATGTTGGAGCTGTAACCAACCTGGACATTTGCAACGGGATTGCCCTGTTAATCCTTGGACAGGGCCCTCAGCAAACTGGTTATAGGGGTGTCCGGAGGAGCCTGAGGGGGAGATGGAGCTACCTGTGGTGTCATTAAATTCATCAAATGAGCCCATCATACCTGTAGAAATACAGGGACACGAATATTCATTTATGGTGGACACAGGTGCGACCTATTCATGTATTGGAACTGAAGGTGCTGGGCTCCCCCTCTCTACAGCATCAGTTAAGACAGTAGGCTTCTCTGGAAAAACACAAGTTATACCCCTCACCCAGCCAGTTCCAATGATGGTATCAGGAAAATCATTGTTGCACCGTTGTTGTATTCAGCCGACACCCCAATCAATCTTATGGGAAGAGATATTTTGTGCCCTCTAAAAGCAAAATAATGTGCACCCCTGATGGACTGTATGTGGATTTTCCACAGGAAGAAATACATAGAATGATGCCAACTCAAACTGAAAAAGAGGTTGAACGTCAGATGCAGCCTCTAGTCTATTGGCTGCAGTTAACACCTGAAGAATCCATGCTGAAGCAGGAATGGACAAAGTGGAAATCTGGGTGCAGACACAGATGGGTGAAGTGGAGGAAGTCCGGCTGCCGTTACATTGCACATTACTCTTCGACGGAAATCACCGCTTTAAGGATTATGAAGCCTGCTGGGATGAACTGCTTAATAAAAAGCCATTTCTCATAACCAGTGAAGACATTTACATTGGCCCACAAGGAGCGGCAGCAGCAGTAACCCTCCCTGATGAATTAAAAGACTGGTTTCAAGTGCAAAACTCTGTGCCGCATATCACTCTTTTGATTGCTCAGGGACATGAATCTCATGAGTTGGGGCCTATGATAAAGCAGGCTCTGCAGGTACCAGAATGGGAGCCTACAGAGAATAAATTGATTCATCTATCCAAAGATAGACAGTTTGTCAGAATCTCCATGAAAAATAGTGATGAGAGTGTTGCAACTAAAGTAATGCTAAATGAAAGGCCTGTTTCTTTAATGCCTTTGTCAGCAGAACATGAACACCTGCTGAAGCAGGTTCCTGCCCAGCTGTGGTCAATAAACAAAACTGATGTGGGGAAAGTAAAGTCAGCTCAACCAGTAAAGTAAAACTGAAGCCTGAATTAAGTTGCCATACATTAAGCAATATCCACTCAAGCCACATGCCATTGAAGGTATCAAACCTATAATTGAGGGGTTGGAAAAGGCTGGTGTATTAATTAAAGCAACCAGCCCATGTAACACACCTATCTGTCCAATTCAGAAGCCAAATTCTAAAGATTACAGATTGGTGCATGATCTCAGAGCTATTAACGCTATAGTAGAATCTGAAACACATGTTGTTCCCGACCCCCACACATTGCTTTCCAACATTCCACCTGACACACGGTGGTATACAGTAATTGATTTGTGTTCAGCTTTTTTCAGCATCCCATTGCACTCTGACTCTCAGTATCTTTTTGCCTTCACATACCAGAATCAGCAGTATGTATACACACGTCTTCCACAAGGGTTCACTCAGAGCCCTAGTATTTTTAATCGGGTTTTAGCACAAGATTTGCAACACCTAAGTGTCCCAA
The DNA here is from genome assembly GCF_001858045.2 of Oreochromis niloticus. Classification (NCBI taxonomy): domain Eukaryota; kingdom Metazoa; phylum Chordata; class Actinopteri; order Cichliformes; family Cichlidae; genus Oreochromis; species Oreochromis niloticus. Next base: position 36,300,472 of record NC_031984.2, read on the forward strand.
GTGTCGTTTTGCAGTACACTGATGATCTGTTGATCTGTAGTCCAACTAAGGAGCAGTGTGAGAGAGATTCTATTGCTGTCTTATCCGTACTGGCGGAGGGAGGACACAAGTGAGTAAAGATAAAATTCAGTTTTGCCAACAATCAGTGGAATATTTAGGAAGACAGCTGAGAGGAGAGAAAAACTAATTGCTCCATCTCAATAGAAGCTGTGGTCAAAGCCCCTACCGCAAACGGTGGGGCAAATGCTTCGTTTCTGGGCATGGCGGGATACAGTCGGCCTTGGATTTGTGATTATGCATTTAAAACAGCTCCCTGCGAGCCTGATAAGGGCTGCAGGACAAAATAACTGTAAATCTGAGCTGCAGTGGACGGAAGAAGCATCTGCGGCCTTTGAAGCATTGAAGGGGACATGCAGTCTGCCCAGCACTGGGTAATCCAGATTATTCAAAACCTTTTCACCTGTATGTAGCCAACAGAGGGAGCTATGCTAATGCTGTATTGATGCAGATACACCTATAGGGAAGCAACCTTTAGCCTACTACAGCACAAAAGCTGGATAACATTGAGGCTGGCTTCCACCCTGTTTCAAGGTTGGCAGCAGCAGCATTTGCTTTCAAAAGCAGCCTCTTTAACTATGGGTCATCCTGTCATCTTATACACATCACATCAGCTGCATGCGTTGCTCTCTAGCCCGAGATTGTTATCACTCAGGCTAGGCGGACTGGATATGAGGTAATTCTGTCCGCTCCAGAGTTAACTATTCAAAGGTGTAAACTGTCAATCCAGCTCTAGAATGATGCTACCTGATGAGGGGATTCCCATGATTGTTTGCAACAAACTGATAAATTTATGCGAGCACGAGAAGATTTGTTTAATGAACTATTACAGCTGATTTAACATTGTTTGTTGATGGGTCCTGTTTCAGAGATGAAAGGGATGCCATGCGGGATACGGCATCGTTCAGCTATCCTGCCAATTCAGGTTTCACCACCTTGCAGACGCAGAAGGTTGATCAGCCGTGTTCTGCTCAGTTAGCAGAATTGAAGGCCTTGACTGCAGCCTGTAAGCTGGCAGCGGGTAAAAGACTTAATGTCTACACTGATTCAGCATATGCATATGGGTGTGTCATGTCAGTGCTAACTCTGAAACAAAGAGGCTTTCAAAGAGCTGATGGCACCAGTGAACATGGAGAAGCTGTAGCACAATTAATAGAGCTTGCAGCTTCCCAGTGCAGTGGCAGTAATCAAATGCCCTGCCATCAGAAGACAGACACCTTGATTGCTAAAGGGAATAACTTAGCAGATGAAGCAGCTAAGCAGGCAGCTACAGGAGACAAAATGGCACATTGTTGTTACAGGAGTCACAGGAAGCACCCTTGGTGACACTGCAATCACTTATGAGGCTCAGAGTAAGGTAGATCCACAAGAAAAAAGGTTATGGGAAAGGAGAGGTGCAATAAGAAGTACCAGCCTCCACATGAAGGGCTGTGGAGAAGCGTGCAGGGTCAGTTCGTCATGCCATCCTCCATATTGCCTATAGCTGTACGGAAAGCGCATGGAGTGGATCATTGCCACAGGAGGGAAGTTTTAAGAGATTGCAGGAGGTGTGGTGGTCTCCCCTTTGATAGCAGAAGTAAACAGAATTTGAACGAGTGTGAATATGTGCAAAAAATAATGTGAGAAAAAGCTTTTCAGCACCTCTGGCACATATCCCACCCCCGGATGGGCCGTTTCGACATCTAGTGATTGATTTTATTGACATGGGGATGGAGAATAGGCGAGAAGGGATGAGATATGTTCTTGTTGTGGTGTGTAGGTTCAGTAGGTGGGTGGAAGCAACACCCACCCGTGCACCAGACCATAAGTCTGTGGCCAAGTTCTTGGGTAGAGAGGTTTTTCCTAGATTTGGGTTACCGGACACCATTTCTTCTGATAACGGGCCACCACTTTGTTTCTCAAGTCATACAAGTGATGTTGAAATGTTGGGCATAAACAGAAGTTTGGGTGTGTGTATCATCCTCAGTCACAGGGAAGTGTAGAACGGCAGAATGGCATTATTAAGGCGAAAATCACCAAAATTATAGCAGATTGGTGAAAGGAAGTGGAGAAAAGCTAGTTGGTTGCAAGCTTTGCCTTTGGCTCTCATGTGTATGAGATCTCAAACTAACAGAACTATGTGTTTAAGTCCTCACGAGTTGCTCACAGGAAGGCCGATGCCCCTTCCGTACTATCGAGGGCCTTATGAAGGCCTTCATTAGAGCAATTAGAAATGAAATGGGAAGTTATTTGCGACAACTAACTAGAATACATAAAGTTATCTTTCAACAGGTGAAAGGAGCCACAGCGGACCGAGACGCAGAGATTCCTGACCATCTGCTGACCATACGGCCAGGCGACCAGGTGTACTTGAAAGTGATTAAGAGAAGGTGGGACCAACCTAGAAGGGAAGGCCCGTACACAGTTATCCTAGCAACTCCAACAGCTGTTAAAGTTGCAGGTAAGGGGGCATGGTTTCATTTGTCCTCCTGCACCAAGGCACCTCAGCCTGAGCCAGGAGCGTCACAAAAAACAGAGGACAGAGGAGGGGCAGGCCAAGCCGCCCCACGGGTGACGTCGCAGCCGCACGAAGGGGACGGTGCCACCTCCCCACAGGGAATCAGGAGATCTCAGAGACTGGCAGCGAGGCACAGCTGTAGTGATTCAACCACAGGGGACCCCTCCCGACCACCAGGAGCACTGTGTAGTGAAGAGGGGGGGCTCTACCAGCTGAAAGTTAACTGGTCCAGACAGAAGCCTAGTTAAAATAGATCCTCAAAAGAGTGGTTTAGCAAGTAGGGATATTTTAATACTGAGAAAGGGTTTAATCGGTGGGCGGAAAGAGGGCGAGCAGTAAGTGTAGCAGAGGGAAAATGAGCAGGTAGAGAGGGATCTGATGCAGGGCAGGGAGTGTCAGGCTGGTGTGGACCAGGTCCAAGGGGGGGAATGTTATAAACTTGAAAATTATGTTGATAGCTTTCACAGCTTGGCTGGGTGTAATATGTTTATACAGCGA